>NC_142804.1:9656548-9730220 GCF_049724085.1 Artemia sp. Qi Xiang Cuo
ACAGAAATTCAAATGAAATTTGAAAAATTAAGACAATGTAACTGTGATATTGTAAGTGTTTAAGTTTTTGTGTGTGTGTGTAAGTTTTGGCGTGCGTGTGTGTAATTTTTCGTGTGTGTGCGTGAGTGTTAGTGTGTGTGTGTTTGTCAGTTTTTGTGTGTGTGTGTAATATTTTGTTAGTGTATTAAATTGTGTCTGTGTGCAAGTTTTTATATTAATGTTAGATTTTGTGTGAATTTTAGTTTGTGAGTGTGTGTGTTCTTGTTTGTGTGTGTGTGTAAGTTTTTGTGTGTCTTAGCTTTTGTGTGTGTAAGTTTTTTCTATTTTGTGTATGTTTTAATGTGTGTGTGTGTGTGTGTGTATTCTCGTGCGCGAATTTTTTTTTTAGTGTGCTTTTTGAAGTTTTTTGTGTGTGTGTTTTTTTGTGTTTGTGTTATTTTTTTTGTGTGTGTAATTTTTTGTTTGTGTGTGTAAGTTTTTTTGCGTATATGTTTGTTATTTTTTTTTTGTATTTTTGTTTTTGAATGTATGTTTTTGTGTGCTTGTTATTTATTGCTTGTGTGTGTTAGTGTTTGTGTGTGTGTGTAAGTTTTGTGTGTCTTATAGTTTGTGTGTGTGTGTATTTGTTTGTATGTGTGTGTTAGTTTGTGTGTGTTTTTGTTTGTTTGTGTAAGTTTTTGTGTATGTTTGTGTTAGTTTTTTGGTGTGTGTGTGTGTTTTTATGTTTGTTAGTTTTTTTGTGTGTATGTTTTGGAGTGTGTGTGTGTGTTTTAGTGCTTGTGTGTGTTAGTTTTGTGTGTGCATGTGTTTGTAAGTTTTTGTGTGTGTGTGTGTGTGAATTTTGTTGTGTTCATGTGTATGTTTTTGTGTGTGTGTGTGTATGTGTGTGTGTTTGTGTTAGTTTTCGTGTTTGTGTGTTTGTGAGTTTTGTGTGTGTGTGTGTGTGTAAGTTTTTGAGTTCATGTACTTTTTTGTGTTATTGTTAGATTTCTTGTGCTTGTTTTAGTTTTTGTGTGTGTGTGTGTGTATTTGTTGGTGTGTGAGTTTTTTTTTTTGTTGTTGTGGGATTTAGTTTGTTTGTTTGTGTGTATGTTTTTTTTTTTATTAGATTTTGCTTTTGGTTTTATTTTTTTTTTTTGTTTTTTTTTGTTTGTGTGTGTGTGTGTGTAAGTTTTTGTGTGTGTTAGTTTTTTTTGTTTGTGTTTGTTTTAGTTTGTGTGTGTGTGTGTGTGTTTGTGTAAGTTTTGTGTGTGTAAGTTTTGGCGTGTGTGTGTAAGTTTTCGTGTGTGTGTGTGTGTAAGTTTGTGTGTGTGTGTGTGTGTGTAAGTTTTTGTTCTTGTGTGTGTGAGTTTTTTGTGTTCTTGTGTAAGTTTTTGTGTTTGTGTGTGTGTGTAAGTTTTTGTGTGTGTGTGTTTGTTTTGGCGTGTGTGTGTGAGTTTTCGTGTGTGTGTGTGTGTGTTTGTAAGTTTTGTGTGTGTGTGTGTGTGTAAGTTTTTGTGTGCATGTAAGTTTTTGTGTGCATGTAAGTTTTCGTGTGCATGTGTATGTTTTTTTGTGTGTGTGTGTGTGTGTGTGTAAGTTTGTGTGTGTGTGTGTGTTTTTGTGTGTGTGTGTTTGTTTGTTTGTGTTTGGCGTGTGTGTGTAAGTTTTCGTGTGTGTGTGTGTGTTAGTTTTCGTGTGCATGTGTAATTTTTTGTGTGTGTTAGTGTTGGCGTTTTTGTGTAAGTTTTCGTGAGTTTGTGTGTTAGTTTTTTTGTGTTCATGTTTATTTTTTTTTGTGTGTGTGTTTTTTTGTGTGTTTAAGTTTTTGTGTGTATGTAAGTTTGGGCGTGTGTGTGTGAGTTTTGTGTGTGTGTGTGTGTGTGTGTGTGTGTGTGTAAGTTTTTGTGTTCATGTAATTTTTTGTGTGGTTGTAAGTTTCGAGTGCTTTTATTAGTTTTTGTGTGTGTGTGTGTGTATTTTCTTGTGTGTGTGTGTAATTTTTTGCTTGTGTGTGTTTTTTTTTTCATCTGTGTTTATGTTTTCTTGAGTATGTGTTTTTGTTAGTGTTTGTGTGTGTGTTTAATTTTTTTTGTGTGTGTGTTATTTTTTGTGTGTGTGTATGTTTTTTTGTGCATTTAATTTTTTTTGTGATTGTAAGTTTTTGCGTGTTTGTGTAAGTTTTTGTGTGTGTGTGTGTTAGTTTTTGTGTGTCTTATCTTTTGCGTGTGGATGTTATTTTTTCGTGTGCTTGTGTAAGTTTTTGTGTGTGTGTGTGTGTGTGTGTGTAAGTTTTTGTTTGTGTGTTAGTTTTTGTGTGTGTGTTAGTTTTGTGTGTTTGTGGGTGTGTTAGTTTTTGTGTGTGTGTGTTAGTTTGTGTGTGATTGTAAGTTTTTGTATGATTGTAAGTTTTTGCGTGTGTATGTTAGTTTTTGTGTGTGAGTGTTAGTTTTTGTGTGTATTTGCTTTTTTGTGTGGGTTTTAGTTTTGTGTTTTTGTTTGTGTTTGTGTTTGTTTTTGTGTGTTTGTTTGTGTATTTTTTTGGGGGTGTAAGATTTTTTTGTTTGTGTGTGTGTATGTTTGTGTGTGTGTGTGTCTTTTTCATTTTTTGTGGGCTTGTAAGTTTTTTAGTGTGTGTTTTAGTTTTTTTGTGTGTGTGTTTGTGTGTTAGTGTGTTTGTGTCTAAGCTTTTGTGTGTGTTAGTTTTGACGTGTGTGTGAGTAAGTTTTGGTGTGTGTGTGTGTTAGTTTTTGTGTGCATGTGTGTTTTCGTGTGCTTGTGTAAGTTTGTGTGTGTGTGTGTGTGTGTGTGTGTGTGTAAGTTTTTGTGTGTGCGTAAGTTTTTGTGTGTCTGTGTGTAAGTTTTTGTGTGTGTGTGTTAGTTTTTGTGCGTGCGTGTTAGTTTTTGTGTGAATGTAAGATTTTGTGTGAATTTAATTTTTTGCGTGTGTGTGTTTTTTTTTTTTTTTTATTTTTTTTTTGTTTTATTCTTATCCTATTTTTTTTTTTTTTTTTTTTTTTTTTACTATTCTTTTTTTTTTTTTTTTTGTGTTTTTTTTTGTGTTTGTTTATGTTTGTGTTTGTGTGTATTTTTGTGTGTGAATGTAAGTTTTTGTGTGGTTGTAAGTTTGTGCGTGCGTGTGTAAGTTTTTGTGTGTGTGTGTAATTTTTTGTGTGAATTTTTTTTGGCTTGTGTGTGTTTTTTTGTGTGTGTGTGTGTGTGTGTATGTTTTTGTGTGTGTGTGTGTGTGTGTGTGTATTTTTGTGTGTGTGTGTGTGTGTGTGTGTGTCTTTTTTTGTTTTTTTGTATTTGTTTTAGTTTTTGTGTTTTTTGTAGTGTGTGTGTGTGTGTGTTTCATTTTTTTTGCATGTGTGTGAGTTTTTTGTGTTAATGTGTAAGTTTTTGTGTATGTGTGTGTGTAAGTTTTTGTGTGTGTGTGTTTGTTTTGGTGTGTGTGTGTGTGTTTTTTGGCGTGTGTGTGTGTGTTTTTGTTTATGTTTTGTGTGTGTGTGTGTGTTTTTTATTGAGTTAGTTCTGGTAAGTTTTTGTGTTCTTTTTTTTTCTCTTGGTGATGTTTTTGTTTTTGTGTGTGTGTGTGTGTGTGTGTGTGTGTAATTGTTTGTGTGTGTGTAAGTTTTTTTTATTGATGTAGTGTTTTTTAGTTTGTGCGTGTGTGTGTATTTTATAGTGTGTGTGTGTGTAAGTTTTAGTGTGAATGTGTAAGTTTTTGTGTGTGTTAGTTTAGGCGTGTGTGTGTTTGTTTTCGTGTGTGTGTGTGTGTGTATGTTGTGTCAGTGTGTGTGTGTGTGTGTGTGTAAGTTTTTGTGAGTTTGTGTGTTTTTTTTTTTTTGTGATTGTGTAAGTTTTTGTGTGTGTGTGTGTGTAATTTTTGATGTGTGTGCGTGAGTTTTTGCGTGTGTGTGTGAGTTTTTGTGTGTTTGTGTGTGTAAGTTTGTGTGTGTGTGTGTGTGTGTGTGTAAGTTTTTTTGTGGCTGTATGTTTTTGTGTTGATGTATGTTTTCGTGTGGATGTGTATGTTTTTGTGTGTGTGTGTGTGTGTGTAAGTTTGTGTGCTTGTTAGTTTTTGAGTGTGTGTGTAATTTTTAGTGTGTGTGTGTGTGTGTTAGTTTTGTTTGTGTGTGTGTGTGTGCAAGTTTTTGTGCGTGTGTGTGTGAGTTTTTTGTGTTCATGTGTAAGTTTGTTTGTGTGTGTGTGTGTGTGTGTAAGTTTTTGTGTGTGTGTATGTTTTGGAGTGTGTGTGTGTTAGTTTGTGTGTGTTTGTGTGTGTAGGTTTTGTGTGTGTGTGTGTGTAAGTTTTTTTGTGCATGTTATTTTTTGTTTGCTTTTAATTTTTCTTGTTTGTTAGTTTTTTAGTGTGTTTGTAATTTTTAGTGTGTTTGTGTGTGTTTTTGTGGGTTTTGGTGTGTGTTTTTTTTTTTTTTTTTTTTTGTGTGTGTGTGTTTGTGTGTGAGTTTTTTTTGTTTTCATGTGTAAGTTTGTGTGTGTGTGTGTGTGTGTGTAATTTTTGTGTGTGTGTAAGTTTTGGCGTGTGTGTGTGAGTTTTCGTGTGTGTGTGTGTGTCTGTTTGTTTTGTGTGTGTGTGTGTGTGTGTTTAATTTTTTGTGTTCATGTAAGTTTTTGTCTGCATGTATGTTTTAGTGTGCATGTGTATTTTTTTGTTTTTGTGTGTGTGTGTATTTTTTTGTGTGTGTGTGTGTAAGTTTTGACGTGTGTGTGTAAGTTTTCTTGTGTGTGTTAGTTTTTGTGTGTGTGTGTGTGAGTTTTTTTGTGTGTGTGTAAGTTTTTGTGTGTGTGTAAGTTTTTGTGTGCATGTTTGGTGACCGAGGGAGGACCTTTGGGGCCCGGGGAGGGCGTTTGGGGCTCCGGAGGCCCTTGTGGATTGAGGGGTCCTTTGGGATCCGGGGGGCCCTTTGTGGCCGAGGGGCGGGCCATGGGGCGCCGGGTGGGCTGTTGGGAGCCCGTTGGGCCGTTGGAGGTCCGGGGGTGCCGTTGGGGGGCTGGGGGACCGTTGGGGACCGGTGGAGGGCCTTTGGGACCCGGTTGGTCCGGTGGGAGCTCGATGGGGCTTGGGGGGGCCGGGGGCTGGCCTTTTTGGCACAGGGAGGGCTTTTGGGGGCCGGGTGGACCCTTGGGGACGGGGGAGGGCCTTTGGGGCTCGGGTATGGCCTTTTTGGGGTCTGGGGGCCCGTTGGGACCCCGTTGGTCCTTTGGGAGCTCGATGGGCCTTTGGGGGGCCCGGGGGTGGCGTTTGGAGGTCTGGGTGGGCCTTTGGGGGCGCCGGTGGCCCTTTGGGTGCTTGGGGGACCTTTGAGTCCGGGGGGCTGCGTTGGGGGTTGGGGTCGGGGGATTGGAAACCTTTGGGGTTGGGGTAGAGGACCTCGCAACACTGTTCAAATGGAACTTGTGTATTATAGCAACCACACTCAAAACCTCTTCCAAAATCGTTTCAAAAATCATCTCTTAAAATGTCTCTAGCTGTTTCGCCGAAATAATTCCATAACCTGTCTAAAACAGTTTCGCCCAAATGATCCCTAAACGCAATTTCAGCGTGTTCCTTTTGTTTGGCATCCCTGTGCTTTCACATTTGAAATTACAAAGAAACCTTTTCGCGCGCTAAGATCAAAGCATTTGCCCCGTAAATGAATCTCTTGTTAGAACCAAAAATTAATTACACTTTAGTGTCAAATCAAGTCTATTTAGGACAACAAATTAAGTCACCTTTCGTGTCAATCAATCAATCATGACACCATGTGTGATCTAACTGTTTCTCGGTGACAATTCTCTTTGGAAATGAAAGGACATTAATTAACTTGACGTCATCTGTCAGACATTAATTAACTGTTTCCCGGAACCTCATAATATCTGGCTCGAATAACAATAACAAATACTATTTCCGGATCATAACATCTAACCACGTGTTCTCCCTAATGACTCTATTCAAAACAACATTGACGTTGGCATTTTGCCTCGGAAACAATAACAACATTGACCTTGACATTCGCTAAGAGCGTGCCAAAAACACACCTGGAGAAAGAGGTCATTGACCGATTACGCAATCATTCTCCCTAATGACTCTATGCCCATATAAGGAGTCCCCCCCGGAGTTATAGGGTCATCTCTACTTAGAGGGTGTTGTCGTAAAAACTTCAAAAAAGAATCATTTGATTGGAAATTCCAAGGGCTAGTGTCCTTTTTAGTAGTCGAAAGTGATTGGAGGGCAACTAGACCCCCCCCCCCCGCCAATCATTCCCCCAAACACATCCAATCAAAATTTTAAGATAGCCATTTTGTTCAGCGTAGTTGATTTCCAAATAGAAAATATGTTTTTGAGGAAGACACTCCCCCAAAACCCTCAGGGCAAGGGTTTTAAGTTATGCCTTGGGGCATATAAGGTTTTTATAGAAGGCGATGTCGTAGAAACTTCAAAACAGGCTCATTCAATTGGAAATTCAAAGAGCTAGTACCCTTTTTAATAGTCGAAAGTGATTGGAGGGCAGCTAGCCCCCCCCCCCCCGCCCATCATTCACCAAAACACATCCAATTCAAATTTTAAGATAGCCATTTTGTTCAGCGTAGCTGATTTCCAGATAGAAAATATGTTTTTGAGGAGGACACTCCCCCACAACCCTCAGGACAAGGGTTTTAAGTTATGCCCTGGGGGCATATAAGGTTATTATAGAGGGTGTAGTCATAAAACCTTCAAAACAGAATCATTTGATTGGAAATTCCAAGGGCTAGTGCCCTTTTTAATAGTCGAAAGTGATTGGAGGGTAACTAGCCCCCCCCCACCCACGCCAATCATTCCCCCACACACATCCAATCAAAATTTTGAGATAGCTATTATGTTCAGCGTAGTTGATTTCAAGATAGAAAATATGCTTTTAAGGAGGACGCTCCCCCAAAACCCTCGGGGCAAGGGTTGTTAGTTATGCCCTAGGGGCATATTAGGTTTTTATAGAAGGCGGTGTCGTAGAAACTTCAAAAAGGCTCATTCAATTGGAAATTCAAAGAGCTAGTACCCTTTTTAATAGTCAAAAGTGATTTGAGGGCAACTAGCCCTCCCCCACGCCCATCATTCCCCAAAAAAACATCCAATCAAAATTTTGAGATAGCCATTTGTTCAGCGTAGTTGATTTCCAGATAGAAAATATGTTTTTGAGGAGGACACTCCCCCACAACCCTCAGGGCAAGGGTTTTAAGGCGTTGTCGTATGTGTTTTTGGTTTGTTTCTCCATACCCGGGCACTTCGTATCAAAGGAGTTGTCGTAGAAACTTCGAAAAGGGCTCATTCGATTAGAAATGGGAGTGGCTAGTGCCCTTTTTAATAGTCGAAAGTGATTCCAGGGCAACTGGCCCCCCCCCACGCCCATAATTCCCCAAAACACATCAAATAAAAATTTTGAGATAGCCATTTTGTTCAGCGTAGTTGATTTTCAGATAGAAAATATGTTTTTGAGGAGGAAAATCCCCCACAACCCTCAGGGCAAGGGTTTTAAGTTATGCACTGGGGGCATATAAGGTTATTATAGAGGGTGTTGTCGTAAAAACTTCAAAAAAGAATCATTTGATTGGAAATTCCAAGGGCTAGTGTCCTTTTTAGTAGTCGAAAGTGATTGGAGGGCAACTAGACCCCCCCCCCGCCAATCATTCCCCCAAACACATCCAATCAGAATTTTGAGATAGCCATTTTGTTCAGCGTAGTTGATTTCCAGATAGAAAATATGCTTTTGAGGAGGACACTCCCCCAAAACCCTCAGGGCACGGGTTTTAAGTTATGCCCTGGGGGCATATAAGGTTTTTATAGAAGGCGATGTCGTAGAAACTTCAAAACAGGCTCATTCAATTGGAAATTCAAAGAGCTAGTGCCCTTTTTAATAGTCAAAATTGATTGGAGGGCAACTTGCCCCCCCCCCCGCCCATCATTCAACCCAACACATCCAATCCAAATTTTGAGATAGCCATTTTGTTCAGCGTAGCTGATTTCCAAATAGAAAATATGTTTTTGAGGAGGACACTCCCCCACAACCCTCAGGACAAGGGTTTTAAGTTATGCCCTGGGGGCATATAAGGTTATTATAGAGGGTGTTGTCGTAAAAACTTCAAAACAGAATCATTTGATTGGAAATTCCAAGGGCTAGTGCCCTTTTTAATAGTCAAAAGTGATTGGCGGTCAAATTGCCCCCCCCCCCCACGCCAATCATTCCCCCACATACATCCAATCAAAATTTTGAGATAGCCATTTTGTTCAGCGTAGTTGATTTCCAGATAGAAAATATGCTTTTGAGGAGCACACTCCACCAAAACCCTCAGGTCAAGGGTTTTAAGTTATGCCCTGGGGGCATATAAGGTTTTTTATAGAAGGCGTTTTCGTAGAAACTTCAAAACAGGCTCATTCAATTTGAAATTCAAAGAGCTAGTACCCGTTTTAATAGTCGAAAGTGATTGGAGGGCAACTAGCCCCCCCCCCCCCGCGCCCATCATTTCCCCAAACACATCCAATCAAAATTTGAGATAGCCTTTTGTTCAGCGTAGTTGATTTCCAGATAGAAAATATGTTTTTGAGGAGGACACTCCCCCACAACCCTCGGGGCAAGGGTTTTAGTTATGCCCTGGGGGCATATAAGGTTTTTATAGAAGGCGTTGTCGTATGTGTTTTTGGTTTATTTCTCCATACCCGGGCACTTCGTATCGAAGGAGTTGTCGTAGAAACTTCGAAAAGGGCTCATTCGATTGGAAATGGGAGTGGCTAGTGTCCTTTTTAATAGTCGAAAGTGATTGGAGGGCAACTAGCTCCCTCCCACGCCCAAAATTCCCACAAACACATCCAATCAAAATTTTGAGATAGCCATTTTGTTTAACGTAGTTTTAACTTCTGGAAATTAGGTCTTTGAGGATGACAAATTCCTCACAGCCCTCAGGACAAGGGTTGTAAGTTATGCCCTGGGGGCATATAAAGTTTTTATTGAACGCGTTGTCGTAGAAACTTCAAAAAGGGCTCATTTGATTAGAAGTTGAAATGGCTTGTGCCCTTTTTAATAGTCAAAAGTAATTGGAAGGCAACTAACACCTCTTCCACGCCTACCATTTCCCCAAACACATCCAATCAAAATTGTGAGATAGCCATTTTGGTCCCGGCAGTTACAGTTTAGGAATTTTTATCATAAACCTATATACGCTCCCCGCCGTGGGCAAGGAAAAGGTCGTAGCTTATATTCTGGGAGCATATAAGTTTTATTGAAATCGTATGTGTAGAAACTTGAAGGAGACCTTATGCAATTGGTCACTCTGAGGGCTAAAGCTCATTTTAATAGTCGAAAGGGATTTGATCTAAACTAGCCCCCCTTTCTCGCCCACTTTTTCCCCAAACACATTCAATTAAAATTTTTAGACAGCCATTTTATTCAGTGTTTTGTATTTCCAGATAGAAATTATATGTTTGAGGAGGACACTCCCCCACAGCCCTCAGGGCAAGGGTTGTAAGTTATGCCCTGGGGGCATATAAGGCATTCGATCTGAAATTGAAATGGCGAGTGCCCTTTTTAATAGTCAAAAGTGATTGGAAGGCAACAAACACCCCTTCCACGCCCACCATTTCCCCAAACACATCCGATCAGAAATTCTTGATAGTCATTTTGTTCCACAAAGTTTAAAGTTCAGGAAAATATACCTTTGAGCAGGACACTCTCCCCATAGTCTTCAGGGCAAGCGTTATAGGTTATGTCCTGGGGGCATATAAGGTTTTTATTGAAATGGGCAACTAACCCAAACACATCCAATCAAAATTTTGAGATATCCATTTTGTTCAACGTAGTCGAAAGTTCTGGAAATTAGGTCTTTTAGGATGAAAACCCCATCAGAGCTTTCAGTGCAAGGGTTGTGATTTGTGCCCTGGGGGCGTATAAGGTTTATACAGAAATTTGTTGTAGAAATTTCAAAAGGGGCTCATTTGATTGGAAATTGATATTGCCCTTTTTAATAGTCGAAAGTGAGTGGAGAGTATCTAACCCCCCTCTCACGCCCTCCATTTCCCCAAATACATTCAATCGAAGCTTAGAGATAGCCTTTTTGTTCAACGTAGTTGAAAGTTCTGGAAATTATGTATTTAAGGATGACGAACCCCCAAGAATCCCCAGGGCAAAGGTCGTAAGTTATGCCCAGGGGGCATAAAAGATTTTTAATGATAAAGTTGTCGTAAAAACTTCAAAAGGGGCTCATTCAATTGGAAATTGAGAGGGATAGGGCCCTTTTTAATATTTGAAAGTGATTGGACGGTAAATAACCCTCTCTCACGCCTACCATTCCCCCAAACACATCCAATCAAAATTTTCAGATAGCCATTTTGTTCAACGTAGTAGAAAGTTCTAGAAATTGGGTCTGTGATGATGACACCCCCCCCCCCCACCCAGCCCTCAGGGCGAGGGGTGTAATTTATCCCCTGCTGGCATATAAGGTTTTTCTTGAAAGTCCTGATGTAGAAGCTTCAAAAGGGCTTATTTGATAGGAAATTCATAGGGCTAGGTTATTTTTTAATAGTTGAAAAATATGGGAGAAAGACTAATGCCCCTCTCACGTCCACCATTTTCCCAGACACGTCCAATCAAAATTTTGAGATAGTCATTTTGTGTAACGTAGTTGAAAGTTCTGGAAATTAGGTCTTAGAGGATGACAACCACCCTCACAGCCTGGTTAGGGTAAGAGTTGTAATTTATGCCCTGGGGCCATATAAGGTGTTTACAGGAAGTGTTGTCGCAGAAAGTTGAAAAAGGCTCATTCGATTGGAATTCGAAAGGCCTAGTGACTTTTTTAGTAGTCGGAAGTAATTGGAAGGCTTGACATTTTTATAGTAAAGGTCGATATGGATATAATGTATTATTTTTTGTTGTTGTTGTTCTTTAGACCAGGGCGCTTTGTATCGAAGGAGTTGTCGTAGGAACTTAAAAAAGGGCTCATTCGATTGAAAATAGAAAGGGCTGATGCCCTTTTTAATAGGAAAGTGATTGGAGGAAAACTAATCCCCCTCCCACGCCCAACCTCCCATTTGACTTTATGTTTAAAAACTAAATGTTGCCATAAGATCAAATCAAAATGCACTGTGTTAATGCTAATTCCCAATAAGGTATCTCAGCAGTATCCCAAGAACGACTGAGGGTATTACGTTCAAACTTTAGGGGCTACTTCTGCTCTTAAGATTTAACCAAATCAAAATAGCGTGAGTGTATCCAAGCTATCACAAAAAGTAAACAGATTTTTTTGCGAATGGTATCAAGTTTTCTATTTTAGATCAACTAGATGAGGTATGAAACTAAATTAAACACTACTATTTGTGTCCAGATTTTTAAAAGAGTTCATTTCTTTAAAAATCGCGTAAAATTTTTCTCTATAGTAATAACAGAAGTCCAAACGATAAATTCTTAAAAAACGAAAAGATTGAACAAGTTACTTTTTTCTCCTTAAAAATACCACATCCTTATAAAACAAGCAGAGATTATTTAAAAAAACTTTTTCCACAAAATTAGAAATTCAAAGAAAAGTAAAGAACTCCATTAATAAAAAATGAGCAAAAATAAAATCAAATAATCTACCAAGCGTTAAACTACCACAGATCAGCATCGATAAATAAATGAAGCCCAAAACGAGCAGAAATTACAATAATTAACCGAGTCAAACTCAAAACGAGCAGAAATTAACATAAGTTGGGCTCAAAACCCCTATGCCTTCCCAAGGCCAGAACATAATTTGCACTTTACTGAAAAAAATACAAATGAATGTGCATTGTCAGCTTAATATACATTTACTGATATTTAGCAATCAAAATCTTAGTATTATTTGATTTATTAAAGTTATAAAAGTAAAAACATTTATATTTTTTTTCAGTAAAGTGAAAATTATGTTCTGGCCTTGGGAAGGCATAGGGGTTCTGAGCCCAACTTATGTTTATTTCTGCTCGTTTTGAGTTTGACTCGGTTATTTATTGTAATTTCTGCTCGTTGCTTGCGTGGGAGGATCATGCCATGGAGGAGTTTTGCGGGGGAAGGGAATTTTCAATGAGAGGGAGAGCTGAATTTCCCATCATTAATTAAAAAACTATCCGAAATTAAATACAAAAAAAAACAAGTTTTTTTAACTAAAAGTAAGAAGCAGCATTAAAACTTACAACGAACAGAAATTATTACATATATGAGGGGGTTGTCATCCCCCTTGAGTACCTCTTTCTTTACGCTAAAGTGTTTTTTTTTTTTGAATTTGTAAAAAGCTTATAATTCTATTTAAACGGTTCTTGTGCTTCAGGAGTTATTCTTAAATAATTGGAAGAAAAAGTCAAACTTTAGCGTAAAGACCGAGGTATTGAGGAGGGGGCAACCCCCTCATATACGTCATAATTTCTGTTCGTTTTAAGTTTTAATGTTACTCTTTACTTTCAGCTGAAAAAACTATTTTTTTATTCAATGTGAAGATAAAAGTTTGACTTTAGGTATTTCAGTCCAAAGTTCGTGGTAAGTTGATTTTGTCTTAGTTGCCAGATGAAGCAAATTTAAACCGTACTCTTAAGTCAGGAAGGAAGAGCAAAGAATTATATTTAATCAAAATTCTGAATATTTTGAATAGCCTGTGGACGTAGAAGTCGAAATGGCACAAGGAAGATCAAGTAAGGGTCGAACAAGTAATAATAGATGGTGTTGTTTGCTTTTATGGTGAAAGATCACTTCTCAAGACTCATCTTTATACTCTCATACTTCTCACCTTCAAAAAATACATGAACTTAAAAAAACAATTACTGATGGTATTGAAAAAAAACGACGCGTGTGCCACTTCAGAAAGAAATATTTATTATGCAGAGGGTTTAAAACCCCTTGTGGCTCCTCGTAATCTGTTTGTTTTTTGTTTTCGAAGTAAAACTTGATCCTCGTAACAATGATAGAGATATAATTTTAATTTTGCCACAAAATTGAGCAAAACCCCAAAATATACTAGCTGGAGAAAGAAAGGACATGGAAAAGTTAAAGACACTTAAGGAGACATTTTCCTCGCAGCCTATGTTATTGCTCCCACTAAAGACTGTATCAGTTAAAACTACAGCTACTGTCGTTAAGTTTTTGGTCTTACTGTTGTTGTTCTCACGAACAATATCGCTAGGCTTCAACTTTTTAAGAAAAATTCTGTTTCAATTTATTTTTACTTAATTTATTTTAATACTTAATTTATTATATTTTAATTTATAAACTACAGCTATTGTCGTTAAGTTTTTGTTCTTAATGTCGTTGTTCTCATAAATAATATCGCCGGTCTTCAGCTTTATAAAATAATTTCTGTTTTTGATTATTTCCATTTTAATTTATTTTAATTACTAATTTATTTTGGTTTATAATTAAGTTTTTTTTTCTTACTGTTGTTGTTCTTATAAAGAATGTTACTAGTCTTAAGCTTTTTAAAATAAACTTATTTAATTAAATAATTTTGTGATTAAAATAATATTGTTTAAAATATCTTAATGTTCATTTATATTATATTGTTTTATAATATTGTATTTCCTATTATAAAAATATTAATTTTATTTAACTAATATAAGTTTATTTAAAACAAAATAAGTTAATTTTGTTTAAAAAATAGTTTGTTAAATAATTCTATAAAATAATTGATTTTAAATTTATTTGGCTTTCTATTCTCGCCTTCTGCTGGAAATAAGAATGGCTGTTTTCAGTGAAGAAATAATCATAAATTTGCTTCAGACTATTTGTAGAAAGATAAATTTGCCATTGCAAAGAAAACTAGCTTCAACAACTTCAGCAAACACAAATCAGAGTCCGAATATACAACGTTTGGGTATCGTACAATCTGTCACCATGATCAATTAAAACCATGGTTACCAACTTAGCTGTGGGGGTGATTTAATTTCTATAAAAGTATTAGAAGATTCTTACGCCAAACTAATGACCTTTTAGGCTTTCTCATATGACCTTTAAGGCTTCAACTAATGACCTTTTAGGCTTCATTTTTGATAATAAGAATTTTTGGTTTTTGATAATAAGAAATTTTGATTTCATTTTTGATAATAAAAACTTTTTAAACCAAGACTTATACGCTCCTCACATACGCCCTATACCCCCATTTCCTCACAGAGATACCCGCCAGCCCTAATTTTTCTCAGAGCTTGACAGCCAAAAAACAAAATCATACGGCTAAAGAAATCTCACAGAATTTGGATACATTGGCAGTTTCGGGAAATTACCCCATAAAGCTGAAAATAACGAAATCTATATTCAAATGGTTTGATAGGTATTGCCTATCAAATAGATAGACTAATAAAGCATATTGGTAGGTAGACAGAAGTCCAAACCTTTGAATTTATGTGAGGGGTATGATGGAATTTTTGGGGGTATGATGAAATTCGGGGGAAGGGGTTCAAGCCCCATAGCCCCCTGCATATGACCATGCATTAAAATCAAAGTCCAAAAGAAATAACATGTGCATGTTTTAAAAATCGTATTTTACAATTTATGTAATTTTTTTAATATAATTAATTAATGAAAGATCTTAAGCCGAACTGGCCAGCCATGACAAAAACCAACAAAGAGAAAAATCTCAATGAAAAAAAAATCAACAAACGAGACTGCGGCCAGTGGAGAGAAAAGAAAAGACAAATGCAAAACAACGCGGATATTTCGCCTGTATCCAAACAAGGCGTCTTCAGCACGAAATAAACACAAGAAGAACAAGATAAAAAAAAAAACAAGCTAAAACTAAAAACCAATAAAACCACCACCAAAAAAAATAAAAACTAAAAAATAAAATTAAAAAAAATAAAAATTAAAAAAAATAAAAAGTAATAAAAATAAAAAATAATAAAAAATAAAATAATAATAAAAAATAATAAAAAATAAATAAAGTTTATTTCGTGCTGAAGACGCCTTGTTTGGATACAGGCGAAATATCTGCGTTGTTTTGCATTTGTGTTTTCTTTTCCCTCCACTGGCCACAGTCTCGTTTGTGTTTTTTTTTTTTCATTGAGATTTTTCTCTTTGTTGGTTTTTTAATTAATTAATGTTTTAAAGTAATTAATAAAAAATTTAATTACAATTCACAATTAAATTAAACAATTAAAATACAATTTAATTACGCCATAAAGCTGAAAATAACGACATCTATATTCAAATGGTATATTTGGCACGAGGCTTCTCTATGATGCCGTGTCTTCTTTAGGTATTCATAAGCTTCGGCAATGCCAGTAACAACAAATTATTGCTGATGTTCTGTGAAGGATTTTCAACAATCGTTTTCTGTGGCCAATTGTAAGTGTTCTCATGGTTTGAAAAGAACAGAAATTTTTTGACTGAATACAAATAACTTTCAAAACAAAATAACAGCAAGATTTATATATTTTTTTTTATTACTTTTTTTCTTTCCTGTAAAAAAATGATATCTGTGCGGTCATGTTTTCATTATCTTTCTTTTTTATCAGTTTTTTATTTTATTATGTTTTATTTTGTCATGCTTAGCATTTGTATCATTTATCAGAGCTAACTCGCTTTTTTGGTTTCTAAATTAATACTTTATAGTATAACATAGCATAGTATACTATATCTGCATAACATTGAAGGGTAGTTTTCCTGATTTCATAAGGCTTTTCTGTGAACAGCTTTCACTATTTCTGTTCTGGTAATTTGAACTCAACTTCAGATTCAAAATCACATTCAGCAAAAATTAATTCAATAAAAAGGGGACCAAAGCGGATAGTAACTCTGCGATAGACCTGATCCACAGATTAGCAGATACTTCAATTGTAGGAAATCTCAGGACTCAGAAAACTAACGTTCTTTTCATTGGCTTAAAATTTCACACAGAAGAACCAATTAGGTAAGACCACATTTTTGGCTCTTTTCAACTGGCTAGGAATTCTCATAAAAATCGATCCATTTTTAATAGGCAGGGTTATTGACTTTCCTTTCAGGTATACACTGAAGCAATAATTATACTAGCTTACGAAAATACATCACAGGCTTAAACCAATGAAATTCGAGTCCTGTTTTTACAGAAGGGTTATACAAAAGTAATATACCTTATTCTCTTTTCTCAGGCAAGGTTATAAGTAGCTATATTTTCAGAGGATAAATTTCCAACTAAAAAAATATTTTGACGAAGAGAAATTATCTTAGACCCAACTATTATGGCTTTATACTCCAAAGGTAAAACGTCGTCAAGATCAGAGTTGTCAATTAGAAGACTCGAGCCATATTCTGAACATCGTTGTTCTACCAAAAGAACAATCTTATCAATTCTTCACCAATCAAGTTCCCCCAAAGGCTGGTTAGTGTTCCTTTATTCTTTTTTTTATTAATTACAATATCATCTTTATTTTGTGACTTACCTCTTTTTGCCTTTTCATTCTTCTCGGAATTTATTGGAGGTCTCATTGAAAAGAGTTTTTAACGAAGTTTGCATATTCTAGATATCTAAAGCCTCTTACTTTAAACAGCAGTGTTTCCGAGCTAGAATTGATTTATTGGCACATTTCTTCCGTTTTCCATGCAGAATCGTGTATCAGTAGACTTAGGCGATTATGATTAAATATTTCAATGCCTTTTGCCACACTGAATCTGATAGGAATTTTCCGAGTCTTGCAGGTTTTTACTTATATATATATATATATATATATATATATATATATATATATATATATATATATATATATATATATATATATATATATAAAAAAAAAATATATATATATATATATATATATATATATATATATATATATATATATATATATATATATATATATATATATATATATATATATATATATATATATATATATATATATATATATATATATATATATATATATATATATATATAGCGCTGGAAGCCCAGTGGCTTCGCCGCCGGGCCCCCGCACTCGGCATGCGGCAGGCTTCTGTATATGCATTCTCATTGTCGCTTGTCTTCTAACTGCAGACAATTTGAGTATTTCCTTGATCTCATGACATCGCCACAGGTTCGATAGAAGCCACCCTTTGAAAAACACGAATTATTTTTAATGAAGGCGGCTTCGCCACCGGACCCTGGCCCAGTTTCCAACCACAAACTACTATTCAAAATTCCGTTTAAATTTCAACGGGATTCCCGCTGTCGTTTTCTATAAACCTATTTCTTCATCTTTTGCGGTCCTCTCATTCACTAGTTTTCTAGTAACTATTGTCTATGTTTAATTTTCATCAATGAGCCCCTTAAAAAATTTAACTGACCTCAATTTATAATCAGCGCCTTTGTAAAATTACGTTTTTTTGTTATTGGACCTTTAACTTTTGCCTTGGGTTGTCTTTTGTCAGTATGTATAACATAACGCCGAACCTTTGTTTTTTAAAAGAGGCTGATTAACAAAAACATGGTAAGCATTGATGACTTTATCCATGTCAAGAATCTAAAACCGATTATCATAACTATCATTTTCAATTTTGGCATGACCCTGCTGTCGCGTATCTTTTAACCCCTTTTTTCTTTCTTCTTTATTTTTAATTTTCATTAGTTCAGACAATTTGCCAATGCCCTTTACTTTAGCTGCCCTTATTAGTCTAGTTTTTCATGACGATCCAGGCTGTAGATTTGTTAATTTTTAGGTGGTGGGACAAAAAATTCTTTTACTTCCAACGAATTATCATTTATAATAATTGTAAATTTTCGTTTTTTGGGTCTCGTCTCATTTGATAGTCTAGGTTTTTGATTCTCACCCGTTGTGAATTTAATCTATTCGGGGTGTTTTTTTGTTTTTTTTGGTCTTACAACATTTGATACTTCAGGTGGTTCCAAAGAATCATCATTTTAATTCTCAAAGATTTCTCAAAGAATTCTCAAAGATTCCTTCAGATTACTCAAGCAATTTCTGAAATGAAACGCCGAAAGAACCATAAACATTACGCTAAATCACGCAATGCATGCAAAACAAAGATAAAGAAAGAATCATCATTTTAATTTTGAAAGATATTTGATTATTCAAGCAATTTCGATTTCTAATAACGATTTCTACTAAGCCTCAAACCTTCTGTTTTAGTTTTTACGAATTTTGAGTTGTTGTAATCCCTTGTCAAAATACATACAAATATTTTTGCAACCACAGGTTTTTTGCTCTTTAAGCAATTTAATGTAAACTTTTCCATGCATTAACTTTTTTCAATTTTTCCACATAAGTGTGACAACGTCGTTGCAGTACTGCAATGATGTATCGGAAAATGACATTACTGACATGAAATTTTTTTCCAAAATTAAGGTTCCTAACGAGTTTTCTCATATTTCTGACCTATCTAGATCGTTTCTTATGAGAGAATATCCCAAGATACCAATTTTCCCGAAAAAAAATGGAGCCATTTTCGAGAAAAAATAAATAAATACATGTACAATTATTGCTTACTCATAAAGATAGTATGTATATTCTGAGATCTTTTCAGAAGAGCCAACAACTCAGTATTTCACCACCATTAAAAAACCTTAGTTCAAGCATTAACAGAAACTGGATAAAGTTGAGAATTAACGAGCTTCCAGTTCCACTATAGCGCGGACCTAAATTAAACAGAATTTGAATATTCTTTCCTTTTGGGGGCAGGGGCATTTTGGAAAAACGGCAGAAATTTGAAATGATCGTGTGAAATATAATGCTTTTCTAAAACCATCTATCAAATTTTGCTCTTTAAAAGACGTTTGTGCCCTTTTTCCTTGCAGCTGTGTACCTTATCTTACTGAGAAAAAACACAAATAAATTAATAATCTTATCTTATTTATTTTAGCTTCAGTATATGACAGGCGTTGAATAGTTTTCAGTGGAACCGCATATTCTGTATTCTTTATATTCTTTGAATTTTCAGTTCTGTATTCTTTGTGGAAGCTGCCGCAAAGGCTGAAAAACACGAAAAAAAAGCGAAAGAATACAACCAAAAGTCTTGCACCAAAATCTCTTTCAGTAAAGACACCCCCCCCAGGAACCATTCTTAATACTTAAACTAATAATATTCCTTCAGATAAATGGATGCTATAGGTACGTTTCCCTTTTCTTCGGACTGATCTGGACGACCTGCCATGCCCATTTGCTAATTTTTAGGCTAAGAATGCATTTTTTTTTTTTAGTTCTCATACCGTAAATATTTTACTTCATAAATAATGGATTATTAACATCCAAAAATTGCCAGTTTATGCAAAAATAAATTTGCAAACCTGGTGGCGTTTCAAATTTCAGGGCGAAAACCGCCATCGACGACATTCTCCTGAGCGAAATTTACCTAGAAATTGCCTTAGGCTCATCAGAAAATACAAGTTAAAGAATTGTTGGTTTTATTACATTCATGCAGTTCTTGCTTCTCCTCTAATATTTGTCAAGCTCACCAAATATTAGAGAAAGAAATAAGATGTCAATTTCAATGTCCTATTGATTTGGCATTGACTTAATTTGACATTAATCAAATTGATCCAACATTGACACTTGACATTATATCCAAAATTTTCAATATTTGACTTTGACTATTGATGGTATTTACCAAATGTCAAATGAAACTGTTAAATGTCATAGAAGTCATTTATGACAATAGTGACCTTGACTATTGATGGTATTTATCAAATGTTAAATTATAATGTTAAATGTCATAGAAGTCATAGAACAATTACCAAATTGCCATTCTGGCATTTCCTATGTAAAAAAAAAACAAAAAAAAAAATAGAACACAGAAATTAAGGAAATCACAATTGTTTGTATTTAGGGCATTTTTTTTTATATAAGAAAGTCCTTAGGAGAACAGGGCTTCAGCACTTGCAACGTTCAAAAGCAATCCTCTTTCAGTTTCATTTTGTCTTGTTTTTTTGTTTCTTTTGTTTTTTAGTTTTTTGCATCTTTGTCTCTTGGCTATTCATTGTGTCTTTTACTCATTCAGGCTGTCTTGAAAGTTTCTAATTGATTTAAATTAGAGTTAATTTAGTATAAATTAATTTAGAAAAATGCTCATTTTGCAAGTTCAATTGCTCAATAAATTAATACAAGTTATCCACTTTTCTAGGCTACAAAAAGTCGTCATTGACTTCCCTTGAAGGGAAATATAAAGCTATTATAATTTTCTTTCCCTTAAATGCAAAATATACCCCATATTACCAGTTAAGCGTTGCAAACAACTGGTTTGATATCAAATCCAAAGGTCAAGTAAAGAGCGACAGGAAATGATCAGGGTCGGCGTCGGGAACCTATTCGGGCCATTTTAGATCCTCAAATTCCTTCTAAGTGATTTGTCAAATTAATTATTTGCGTCAGGATCATAATGCAACTCTGTTAAAACGCGACGCTAGATGTTGTAAGCCTCAACTTTTTTATTTTTATATCCTTTATATCGAATAGCTTTATTACGTTGTTTTTGTTCTCTTAAAAAACCGATCTGTCCAAAATCATACTAGATTTCCTGCAATAAACGAGCTTTAAGCAATTATACCTTAATGTTATGGAAATTGATATCCCATATTATATGTCCCGAAAGCACAAAAGCACATATTGAAAGTATATACTATTGAAAGCACAAAAAGGAGACGTCTGATCAGTCCATTGATATTATATACTACATGTGCCGAAAGCACAAAAGCACATACTATTAAAAGCACAAAAAGGAGACTTTAGCCATGATCAGTTGATTGATATCACCAATCAATACAGTAAAACAGACAAAGATCCTAGGCATTCGAATGTATCATCCTAAAGAGGGGATTCAGCAAGCAAGGGAGAATAAGGAGAAATATGTACCACTAGGACTGTGATAACGATAGACGACGAATTTAACTCAAAACCTGTTATTGAGGGAATGAGTTTTGAGTTTTGGACAGCCCAACTGAAGTTAAAGACTTACCTGAGGTTGAAGATGTCAAAAATTTATTTTCGTATATAGCTGTGAATAATGAAAAGCCGAACAGCGGAAGCATTCTGATTGTACTACGTTGACTACAAATTGACCTGTTTTTTATTCTCAGCTGATTTCTTCACGTTCTCTGTTTTTTATAGATCTTACTTTATTTTATATTTATTTTTTAATCTCTTTTTCAAACACTTTTAAAAACTTATAGTTTTTTTTTTAATCTCATCATATTAAATTTTTGTAGGAAAACTTACTATCTGAGAAATCCAAATATATATCAGCATGTACTTTCAATAAAGAGAAAAGCTAAGAATTTGGCCACAATTTCATACTACTAGCAAAACTGGCACTGATGCAGCATCTATCTGAACTAGAAACATTCAAAAAAGCTTACTTTGTTAGAAAGTTGGGTTTTAATTAGAAATACAATTAATTCGATCCATCTCCACATTCCATATAAGCAAGCAGATTGTTTTGTTTTAAATTTATAATAAACCATTAAGACTCTAGGGTAGTGTGCTCTAGGGTAGTGTGCTCTAGACACTAGGTTAGTGTCTAGAGCACAGGCATTGGTAAATATAAATATGCACAAATATATCTGTTGTGCCATTTTTAGAAATTGGTTGTTATACCTATAAGCAATTTAAAAAAAAGGTGTAAAAGAAGATGAAAAAAGGTATATCGAGCTAATATTTGCATTTAGGTTTTAATCATGGTCCAAATTTTAATGGGCAATTTTATATGGTGCTGGTTGTTTTTTCTCTCCTAGAGAGGAACTTTCGATTCCTCTCATAATAGTTTTCAATATTGTTTCTGCTGATAAAAAGAGCGAGTAATGTATTTAGTTTTATAATGGCCAGACAACACTGCTGTAATAAATCGGAGAGATATTAAATATAGTTAACTTTTAATAGATAAACCTATGTTAAACCTATGTTAAAACCTATGTTAAAAGAAAAATTAATGCACAAATTTCCCTATGTTAAAATAAACCTATGTTAAAAAACCTATGTTAAAATAAACCTATGTTAAAAGAAAAATTAATGCACAAATTTCCCAAGACACAATACAATGATAGTAAAGAACGAACTATTTCTCTTAAAAACTGTGAGTAGTTCTTTTTCCAAATTAAAGTCAAAACGTCAAATTTTGACATTTTGCTGAAATTTGTTTATACCTCTCCTATAATGGTAGTAAAAATGGTGCTGAAATCGCTTTATCCCCCTCCTAAAATTATGGTACCATATTAACATTCTTAACTACAAAATGTGGTTAAAATGGCGCTAAAATCATTTTATCCCCCTCCAAATAATGGTGGTACCATATTAACATTCTTAACTACAAATGGTGTTAAAAATGGTGTTGAAATCGTTTTATCCCCCTCCTAAAATGGTGGTAACATATCAACATTTTTAATTACAAATGGTGACAAAAATGGTGCTGAAGTCATTTTATCTCCTGCTACAATACTAATATCATACTAACATTCTTAACTACAAATGGTGGTAAAAATGGTGCTAAAATCGTTTTATCCCACTCCTAAAATAATCATGCCATATTAGCCTTCTTAACTACAAAAGGTGGTAAAAATGGTGCTGAAATCACTCTGTCCTCCTCCTAAAATGGTGGTACCATATTAGCATTCTCAACTAAAATGATGGTAAAAAATGGTGCTGAAATCATTCTATCCTACTCCTAAGATGGCGATACCATATTAACCTTCTCAACTACAAAAGGTGGTAAAAATGGCGCTGAAATCGTTCTATCCCCATCCTAAAATGGTGGTGCCATCTTAACTACACCTTCTTAACTCTAAAAGGTGGTAAAAATGATGCTGAAATTGTTCTATCCCCCTCCTAAAATGGTGGTACCATATTAACATACTTAACTAGAAATGGTGGAAAAAATGGTACTGATATCGCTCTAGCCCCCTCCTAAAATGGTGCTGCTATATTAACATTATTATTTACAATAAGAAAAAATCCTCTCCTGTAACATATCCAAATATAGCTTTACCAACTTAATAGAAACAGGCAAAACAAATTAAAAGAAACTTTCAAAGAACTTGACTTTGACAAGTAGTTTTTCCACTTGTAGTTTTCTACTTAACAAGTCGTTTTCAAAATTAAAGCCAAAATTCAATAAGAAACAATGAAAAAGTGGAAGTAATAATAGCTACATTTCATTTTAAAAGGATAAGATTGGCCAAAATTCGGCTAAAATGAAATTTTAAACTTTATCCACAGTCCTAATTGAATGGAATCACCAAGAATTGACACAATATAAAATTAGTGACCTACCTGAAATTCATTTTCTGTATTTGCATTTCCCTTTCTTATAGGCCTGTCAAGGATAAACTGTCTAACATTTTGAATACGATGGTAGTTACGTAGTTTTTCATGTTTATTACCAAGTTGACTCACTGTTTCATCAACAACTGGCTTCACATTACAGATTTGTAGGTCTAACGACAAAAATAAAAAATGATAAATAGAGCGAAAAAATAAAAACTGAAATCAAAATTCGAATGTAAAATCTAAAATATCGTTGGACTCTCATTATCACATTTCTTATTCTGATTTTCAGTTAAAGCTTCTAATATCTATTCTATTCTTTTTGTCATTTTAATTCAGTAAAATTATTCTGCTATCTAAAGGACAAAAAATAGAAATGTAATAAGAATTCTCAGAACCAGAATAATTTATTCTGGAAATAGTATTCGTATCGAATGTGAAAATCGTATATGAAACTGTATCTGTATACTTACAACATATGTATGCTCATAATCTCAATTTTCTATGAGAGTAAATTTATTGTTAGTGTATAGTTTATTTATACGTAGAAATTGTTACAGTAACAGTGTAACATAGTACGCATAGTATACTGTAACACTGTAACTGTAATATTCTAACACTGTATCTGTAGCTCATAATCTTAACTTTTATAACACTGTATTTACAAGCTACATCTATAAGATATAAGCTAGATATCTATACGCTACACCTATAAGCTATAAGCTATATTTATAAGCTATAAGCTATATTTATAAGCTAAAGATTATAAGCATAATCTCAACTTTTATAAAACTGTATTTATAAGCTAGTCTTAAAAGTTTGATTTTGAGGAAAACATTCAAATATCATTTTTTTATTTTTCTTTCAAAGCTTCTGCTATTCATTTCATTTTGCGATTTCAACTCTTCTATTGTCAATGTTCAATATTTTTTATTTTGATTCTTCTATTGTCAATATTATTATCTAAAATTATTCTACTATTCAAAATTTCAACAACGTTTTTCATATAAAAGAGACATTCCCCGCTTTTTATAGGAGATAAATTATCTCGAATCTTTATGAGCCTCCTAAATTTCATAAATATTAAAAAAAAATTAGATTCCGGCTAGTTCAAGGTCTTTACTTTCATAAAACAAATATAATCTTTTAAAAACTGAAAATTTTAAAATTCCGTTGGGTAAAAGCTGTCAATGATGCCGTTAATTTCTATGTTGGTAATGATGATGAGTTTGGGATTTTTAAGATAATCATATTCGGATCAGGTTTCGTGTATGTAGTCTATTGTAAAGATTATAAATTGAACACGCGTAAGCGTAAATTTCTTAATATATATAAAAATGATCATGTATGGAGCGTGGAGCACCCCAAAGAGTCAGCACCAAGCGCTAGATGGCGTTGATGATTGTTTTTGTGGAGACATCATCTGGTTTCCACTTTTATAAGCTGTTCATACTCTTTGAATCACCCTTAATAATATTTTTCGCTTTTAGTTTGTTTTTTTCCTGAAATCCTAAAATCTCAATCCTGAATTTCCATGCCTCGTAAATGACAAATAAAGACAGCTGTTGCCACAAATAATAATCTATACAAATAATTTATTTTCCGTCAATTTCGAGTAGTTTAAGCAGCAAAATTTCTGAATGACACTTTTTAAATAAGTTCTAATTTTCAAAACATATTATTCACACATTAGTATCACCTTTCTTTATTTTTTACTTTTTTTATTGTTTGTTTATTGTATTTGTTTTGTCATTCTATTGTTTTCCCCCTAGCCAGCTGAACTTGTCAGCCATCTAAGCTAAGCCAAACAATCACTAGCAGTGCTAATTTAAAAAAATGTCTAGTATGAATGAAATAACAATGAAGTCGCTAATTAAAATGAGAGGGTGAAGATACAATTTGAGCGTTTTAAAACAAACAGAGTGATTGGTCGACACACCCTCTCCCCTTCCTAAAACCATACCGTTCTTCTTTTAGAACCTTATCTACAGCATCCCTAAGTCCAAAAAGTATCATTATACTAAGCAGTTAGCTTCTTACAGGAACCAAGCTAATGCCTCTGCAATTACCACATTCACTCTTACCGTCTTTTTTATAAAGGGGTTTAATTAAAGTTGTCCTAAAATCGCTAAGTACTTCCTCTTTCTCGAAAATTATATTTATAATCTTCAATAATTTGTCTTTAGCTTGGCAACCATGTTTCACCATATTTCAAAAACTCCTCTTCCAAACAATTAGCCCCATCAGAATTATAGAAGTCTCATTATTTTTTAATCTGTTAAAAATAAGCAAAAATATCTTCTAATCACTATTACAGCTTCAACGTTTTAAAGTAGTTTTCCGATTTCACGGTTTGCCTATTGTATTGTGTAATTACTGAACTTATTGGTTGAATATCTGGGTCTAATTGTCATATCATTACCCCAGAAAAACGACAGTATGCAGCCCATGTTTCATATGCAGATTTAAATTTTTAAAGCAGCACTTTATTTATTTAAAGATTTATGAGCTTCTTTGTTACAAGTTTTAAGCTAATATTACAATACAGATAATGTAGCCTATATTCTTCAAAATTGTTTACTATTTCTTCCAAACCTTGTGTAATAAACAACGAAATAGAAGTAGAACAATAGGTAAATTCTTTCTCTGTAAGACAGTGTAATGCGAACATTAAATGAATATTTTGACCCTTTATCCATCCTCAGAAAAACAAATGAAAAAATATAGAAGAAACTCACATTAAAATACGATGTTAGTATTTGTCCTAGTTGAACTTCAATGAAGTAATGATGCTGGGACTGTTTTAAAAAGATTTCAGTTTTAATGGTCGTATTTTAATGTGAATTTCTTTTATATTTTTTCATTGTTTTGCTGAGGATGGCCCTTGGATATAGGTTCAAAATGTTCATTAAAAGTTCGCATTTCACTGTCTTATAGGGAAAAAAATGTACCTATTGTATTACATTGTATTACATATTACTTGTATTGTTCTACTTGTATTTCGTTGTTTATGATGGAAAGGCAGTGTAGTCTTCCTCGCTATTTAAACTTTGTGTCAAACGACTTCTGAACTTTCCAAAAGTCAAGCTTATAACAACAATATGGATACGTTGAAGTTCGATAGCAAAGCATGGTTTGCACGTGTTTCACCATGGTGTTTAACATTTGAAGTCACTAATTGTAAGGGTTGAGATTAGAATTGCAATTACATTGTCCCTTCTGTCGAAAGATTTCTAATTTTTTTTTTTTTTTTTTTTTTTTTTTAATTAATGAGATCCGATTAATCAAATCTAAAAATCTTAAAATAAATCTTTGAATTAATTGAAATTTTAATTTTTCTGCTTTTTAATTGTGCCAGAAGAAAAGAATAAGCTAAGTTTAAAGGAAACTTTTTGTTTATATTTCTTATCCTTCACTTAGCAAAACTAAAAAAAAATAATTAGTAAATCTAATCAGTTTTGTGCTTCAGTCAGGCTGTAGCCCTGTTTGTAGCTACAATCAGGGCTATAAACAGGATTATATCTTGACGGAGGTAAGGTGGCTGAAAGGGATTTACATTGGTAATTTTTTTTTTTTAAGTCAATACATAATTAAAAAGCGCACACTTTTATGTAAATCCTTAAATCCAGGGAGTACGAGGAAGGTCTAACCGTAAAAAAAGAATAAGAGAAACATTTGCTCATTTTCTTTTAGCTATTGAACAAAAAAACGAAACAAATAACTAAGCACTGTCGTGATCTTTCGCCCAGAGCGAAGAATTCACATTTTTCAATTCAAGTCATACTTCCGTACCACGGTTTTCCCCAAACACATCCAATTAAAATTTTGAGATAGCATTTTCTTCAATGCAGTTGAAAATTCTGGAAATTATAATTTTGAGGATGAAAAACCCCCCAGACCCCTGAGGGCAAGTTATGCCCTGGGGGCATATAAGTTTTTGTATAGAAAGCGTTATCGTAGAGACACACGGTACTTGACATACTTGTCTTTGTCTTTGTCTTGTCTTGACATACTTTCTGTCTTGTACAAATATGTACAAGACATAACTTATGTCTTGTACATACTTTCTGGTTGTTAAAGCTTTTCCCTTGTATTAGAGAAAGCATAGTTATGCCTTTTAGAAGCCTCTACCATTGAGCTTTTCAGATTCTTGTCCATTTAGTTTTTCAGAAGCCTCTAGTCACATTCTAGGGAGATGCTAAAGATTGTAAGTAAGTATTAGCAATATTAGCTTAATGCGGTCTACCGTTGCAACAAATTCGAACAGAATTACCTAACATGAGTCTACCAAACTAGCCAAAGAGGTAAAACCACTATTAATTATACTAATTAAATTATAAAAGTGTTAGTTATATTTATATTAGCTTATACTATTGGCTGAACTTCAGCATAAATTCAGGCGGGGGAACGATTTTTTTCAGGTTATGTCAGGATCCGTTTTAATGTCAGAATAGATTATATACAATTGCCTCTAATTTAGACCTGATGAGCAAGAGTAACATGTTTTAGAGGAATATAAGCAAACACTTTTTTTTATATCAAATAATATACATCACATAGTAAGCTGTACGAAAAATTTGGCTAGTTCCCAGTTTCTAGTGCTGTAATGAAAAATATATTAAGATTTTTTTAGTCTCTTCTTGATGTCATGACGTCCAAATGGACCTTAAATTAGAAGTAGTTCCGTTTTAAAATTACGCTTTTCATTGGCACTCGGCACGCAGCAGGCTTCTATATATGGATTCTCACTGTCGCTTGTCTTCTAAACGCAGACAATTTGAGTCTTTTCTTGATGTCATGACGTCCAAATGGACCTTAAACTGGAAGTAGTTCCGTTTTAAAATTACGTTTTTTTATTGGATCTTTAACTTTTGCCTCGGCTTGTCTTTTATCATTATGAAAGACACATCGCCAAACCTTTGTTTCTTTTATTGTCCAGGTGGTGAGACAAAAGCTTCTTCTTTTGCCTTGACTTGTGTTTTGTCATTATGAAAGACATATCACCGAACCTTTGTTCCTTTTATTGTCCTGGTGGTGGGACAAAAACTTCTTCTTTGCCTTGGCTTGTGTTTTGTCATTATGAAAGACATATCGTCGAACCTTTGTTTCTTTGTTGAACCTTTGCTGTACGAAAAATGTGGCTAGTTCCTAGTTTCTAGTGCTGTAATGAAAGATACATTAAGATCTAGACGATGTTTTTCGGATGAAGGATGACGTAATGGCGCAGACTGTGCTTTTAGCAACCCATATGGGGTCAAAAGAAAGACTTGTCAACCCCGAATGGAATGGAAAGAGGTCGTAAGAAAGAATTCAAAAGAAGTTGAAACTAAAAAGAGGGGCTAAAAAGTGAAACTTTGATCGGATTCCAGCAGAGGAGGAGCGTACGCAGATGTGTTTACCTGAGGCGGCTTGGTGCTACAGAGACTTGTTAGTAGTAGTAAAAGTAGTTTTCTATTCTTTTCTTTATAGGTTCTTTTCTAATTTTCGTACTTTCCAGCTTTTTCACTATTTTTTAGATATTATGCTATTTGATAAAAAGCTCAACAATGTTTAGCCCCCTGGTTTTCTACCAGCCTTCCAGCTTCCATTCTCTGTACAGGAAAATGTCCATTCAAGTTGTATTTTGCTGCATCTCTGTTCCTAAACTTTGGAATTAGTTTTCCCTATTAATACTGTACTTATTAACTTACATTGTTGGTTGGATTTTAGAATAGTTTCAGGTGGTGGACCCATTTTGGTAAGGAGTTGCGTGGAAGGATATTCACTCATTAGGCGTTGAGTAAAGGCACTGATTCTTTCATACTCCAGGCCACGGTAGACAAACTTTTTGTTCTGAAAAGTGGGAAAATAATAAAACACATTTGTAAATTAGAATTTCAAATTATTATATCTTTGAATCTGCGTTACATCTTGAAAAATAACCATGGAAAGTGTGCTCTAAAAAAAAGAAAACTGACGTATAATCATGTACTATAATATACAGAAGCATACTAACATCAGAAATAAGTCAACTAAGCCTCCACAAACATATATTTAATACTAAAATTATGCCTATCCTACATTACGGATCAGAAATATGGGGGTATCAGCCGGCAAAGCAACTAGAAACCCTTCAGCTTCAATATTATAAACGAGTTTTTGGCCTACACAATACAACACATACGTTAGTATTTAAAGGTGATCTTATTATATTTAACCTGAAATTGAAAAGATATACCCAAATCATCAAATTTTGGTTAAGACTTTTAGAACTTCCCCAGACTAGACTTGCCCGAGCAGCATATGAAGATCTTCTCCTTCAGTGTAATAAAGCATCATGGACAGCACAAATCAAAAGGATATTAGATAAGAATGGATTTTCAAGTTCGCGGGAGAAGGGAAAAGGGCCAGAAGATCATGAAAAGTTCTTCAAGGTATTTAGTGCAAGACTTGAAGACCAAAAAGTGCAACTATGGCAATCAGCTGTGGACAAATCTCCGAGACTTACTGTGTAGGCTATAGAGAAGTAAAAGAGAATTTTGGTCAGGAGTTTATTTTAAGCTGGGATTGCCCATTAAATATCTGAGGATTTGGATTCAGATTCGAGCAAACTGTCTTCCAATTTATGCTAAGGTTGTAAGGAAAATGAGGGAAGGTCCGGAGGCCGAATGCAGTTGCTTGAGATGTGGGGAAAATGATTATGGGTTGGGCCATTTCCTCCTCCGGTGTAAGCAACTCTCTCATTTAAGGGGATCAATTATCCAGGATGGGGAAGATAGGCGGCTTTGTGAGTTAATGAGGTCTAGGACTCCCCGTTATATTGTGGCAGTAGGAAATTTTGTATTGATGGGAAGGATGTCAAATGGAGTGTAATTTTTCTTTAGCAATTGTCTTTTTTGTATATGGCTTTAATTGGCTTTTAAATACAGATTATTATTATTATTATTATTATTGTTATTATTATATAATATATACTAAACATACTATAATACTATACTACAGTATACTATTATAGTATACTACATATGCTATAATATAAGTATAATCATATACTAATCATAAGCTAAACTAAACCAATCATAAACTGACAATAATCATAAAAATATTGTAACTAGCTAGTCGTTCTAATCTAATCGTAAAATAAACTAATCATAAGATAAACTAAACTAACTGTGAACAAAATTAATCGAAAACTGACAATAATCATAAGCTGATCGTGACTAGTCGTAATTAATCATACTAATTTAATCATAAGATAATCATAAACCAATCGTAGTCGTAATTGGTAATATCGTAAACTAATAATACTGATTGTAAATTCACAGGGCCGTATCCAGGACTTTTGTTGGGGGGGGGGGGGGTTACCCAATTTTTTCCCATGGACTTTGTCTAACATCCTCGAGCAGCATTACGTTAGCTCGAGACCGTTAGTCCGTCCCTTGCAAACGAGGACGCGTCCACTAGGCATACTTTCGTATCTTTAAGGGGCATTTTTTTTTTTTTTTTTTTTTTTTTTTTTTTTTTTTATATAGTAACGCCAAAACAAGACAAGTATTTACATAAAGTTAAATACTACAAGCTATTTTTTTTTTTTTGAGACAGCAAAGCAGAACGCAAAAAGAAGCCAAATAGTAGAAGTAGTCTATATATTTTTTAGTTTTTTAGCTAAAAGTAAGAGCGAATATCTATAAAACGAAATCCAGGCGACGATTTTTCTTCCCTGCAAAAATGTCGATGACCTTGTCAGGGCAGATGTCAACGTCCCTATGGACTGCAAGGAGGGCTAAGCCACTCAATCGCTCTTCTCCTGTTGAATTTCTCAGCCAGGTTTTGAGCCTTCTGAGCGTTGAGAAACTTCTTTCCGGAGTAGCAGTAGCAGTGCTAACAGGTAACGTCGCAAGAACAGCCAGAAGAAGAAAAACATTTGGAAAAAAGGTGGTGTCGCATGCCTGAAGCGAAGACACAGCACAAGTAGGCCTCTCTGATACCGGAACATTCTCCCACTTGATAAGCCATAGCTCAATTTCTTGCTTCAGACAGTCTGGCTCGGAAAGAATATCGCCATATAATTCAACCAATGACTCCAGGTTTAATGCCTGCAGATCGACAGAAACAATTTTGGCAGGAGAAAGGACGCGATTTGACAGCAGTTTCTGGTGAAGCATAAATCGTTGTTTCAGCTCTGAAGTGAAGTGGTCCAGGAAAGGAATAAAGAGCGAGGTTTTATAGGGGGTTGAGAAGGTCTGGATTGTCTGCATGCATACTCCGGCCACCTTTCGTCCTTGGATGAGTCATCTCCAGTCCTAAGTCACTGGCAAAACGCTGAGCTTCGTCGAAAATAGACATGAAAGCATTGGCAGCATTTCCTCGCATTTCCTTTGTTTTTGAAAGGACAGTTTCCACGTGCCTGCATGCAGCTGCCAATTCAAAGTCAACTGACTGAAGAGTCTTGCACAGTGGAAGCGTAAGGCAGAAAAGCTCTTTGACCACATGGAGATACACAACAAATGGCGACTGGTTCATCCTGTCCAGCACCTGCGCCGCTTTTGCAGAAGTTTCTACATTTCCATTCTCTTCAAGAGCTTCCAGGGATCGCAGGATTGGTCGGTAAAGCTCAAGAAAACGCACGACTGAATCGTGGCACTCCACCCATCTTGTTTCGCAGAGTCTGGTTAAAGTATTTTTCTTTGAATCTGGTAGTATTTCTTTGATCTTCTCTTTTAAATACTGTGTCCTGAGTGGGGAAGTATGGTAAAAACTGCAGACTTGTGACAAGACACCGAAGAAATGCTTAAACTCCAGAATAGAGCATACAGAAGAGATGACCAAGTCCAGACTGTGCGCACTACATTGGACGTAAAGTACCTTCAGATAATTTTCACGTATAACAGTCTGGACACTCCTATGATACCCATTCCTCACTGATCTAATATCGTCTGCCTAACCAACCATCTTGTTGAGATTAAGACTAAGGCTTTCGATAAATCGCAGGATTGATGAAGCCAGACCTTGCCCAGTCAAATCAAAAACTGGGGTAAAACCAAGGAAGTCCTCATGCAGGTTCCCTTTGAAAGTGTAGCGGACGCAAACAGACAGCTGCTCGGTATTCGAAACGTCCGCCGTTTCATAGGCACGCACCGAAAAGCATGGACTTGCGCTTACTCTTTCCACAATAGACTGCTGAAGAAGCTCTCCAGATGCGGCAATAATACCATTCTGGATAATGGGAGAAAGATATGTGGCATTTCCTGTCGCAGAAAGAAGATGGTTCTTCAAAGATGGTTCTTCAGAACATCGTCACCGTGTCTCACCCTCAGCCACAGTAGTGCTCGGAAGTTGCCATCATTGTGAGAAGGTTCTGGATCTGAGACCGAAATGGGGCCAGAATCGTTGGTACCACGAAGGGCAAGCTGTTGCTGCCCACGAAATATCACCGTCTCAACAATTGGTCGCAACTTCTGGCGATTTTCTTGAACCTGCGCTTTTCTTGCCGCGTCTAGTTGGTGCACGATATTGTCCTTCCTTTTTTCCGAGACAGAAATGAAGTTTTCAGCCGATACGATGCAGTTTTTGTGAAACTGTGCTTGTTAGTGAGCTGCGAAGTACTCTATCACATCCTTCAAGTTCCTGAATGGTTTGGTGACTAGATTCCCCAAGCGCTGGTGGCAGCCTTTGCCAGCTGTCCCTGAAGAGAACAGAACGCAAAATCTGCAAAAAGCAGCGTCCTCAGACGGAGAGTAGGACAACAAACTAAAACGTGTGAGCCAAGTTAACTGAAACTTCAGCATCCGTTTTTTGGATACTGGAAAAATGTGGGAGATATCTGGAGTCCAAGGGCTTTTCAGCAAACAAAGTTTAGATTTTGCATCGAGACTGGATGATTTGTTGACAAAACGATCGTCATCACTTGCAACCAACGAAAGAGCTGGGTTGGTGTAGGTGCGTGTTGTGTTGCGGTTGGTTCCAGTATCTATGATTCAGAGGCTTCAGCGAGGGCTTCAGTGCCCTTTAGATCTGTAGGTTTAGATGAAAGATCCACAGACGTCCCGCTAACACCACTGTCAAAAACATCCCTGGTCCGCTTGGGTGCGAAAAACGACGTAATGTCACACTTCCTCTTCATGTTGAAAATCGCTCTTCTCTTATCCAAATCCGAAATTTAACTGAACTGAACTAACAATCTTGCACTCTCTCATAACATTTACCTCGAGCCCCCATTAATCCTAATTTACTATGCAAGGTCTGACCTTGCATAATAAGGCGAACATGGGGTTACCTAATTGCGTAAGGTGATCACAACCGTTTACCCACAAAATTGATTAGGATTTTTGTATGCCACAAAATCCAATAGGATAATAGCGCATATTAACTCTAATTTACTATGCAAGGTTAGGAGAACATGGGGTTACCTACGGTTACCTAATTGAGTAAGCTGATGAGAACCGTTTACCCACAAAATGCAATAGGATTTAGTGTGGGAGCATATTTTTTTTTCTGGTAAGGTTTTGTCTTTACAGGTATTTTTTAGACTAATTTTCGACTCGGTCAAAAACTTCGGGGGGGGAGGGGGGGGGGGTTCAAACAGGGTAACCCCCCCCCTGGATACGGCCTTGTAAATTCATACGCACTGATAGTAAACTAATAGTAAAGAGAGGAAAATCATGGTTTCAGCAGCAGCTGCAGCATAGTAAAGATTAAACAACATCACATAGAAGGTGAAAAAAACAAATTTTGAAAGAATCGCAGAAGATAAGAATAGCGGATAGTTTCAAGACAAAATCTCACAAACAAGAAAAGTAATAAAATGAAACCTTTTTTGTGTAAAAAAAAAATTGTACCGACAATAACGACAACATTCCGGTAATCTCACAAATTATCTTTTCAATATAGAAAGCAGCAAAAAATCCTTCTCAAGTAGAAGTGTCAAACTCATAAACCTCGGGCCACATGCAGCCAATGGGATGCACAGGCTTTCATGAACTACATTCATAAGTTTCGCAGGTTGTATGTATGAAATAAAGTTTGATCAGGAGTGTGTATTCGCATTGAACATGATTTGTACACGCCACGTGTTGAAAAATGACAAATTTTCTTCAAGCAAATGTATTTCTCATAAAACCAACTTACATTTAAATATATTAATTTTGTCCCGCATAATTTGTCAGGTTAGTTGCTCCTTTCCTCATACTGGACCAAATCAACCAAATCAACCAAATCAACCAAATCAACCAAATGTTTTGCAATATCAACCATGAATGCGAAATGCCAGATTAATCCAGTACAAGCACTAATCACACAGCTGAATCAAACAATTGCTCATAAACCTGAGGACTAAAGGTGTTTGATGACTCAGACCCTTCTCAATTATTAGCCTAAGGCTGAATATTTGGTCGACATATCCTCTACTCATCCTAAAACCACACTGTCTCTTCTCTTAAAACGTGTATTATATCTGGTGGTTTCCCGATACTAGTAAACGTGGCGAGACTGTTGCTCAGTTACCATGATCCCATCTGTGATTCATTCGAGCCTAATCACATTGATAGATTCCTTTATTTTCATCAGTTCATCATGAAATCAATTAAATCAACTAGGAGGATAAACAAAAAAAATAGATGAACAAAAAAATTAATAAATAAGATAGATAAATAGGATAAATAAAAAAGTAATAAAATTGAATACTAGGAGGGCAAATAACTATGCGCAGTGGCTCAAGCAATAAAATCACATCATCAACAATATAAAAAAAAGACGACAATCAAGAAGAAAAAAATCAAATGATAAAAAAACAACTAATCCATGAAAAGCAACTAAATCATGCAAAAATAAATAAATCGTTTCTCCGTCAATTAAGCCGAGTTTGTCAGATATTTAAATTTAACCTAAACCTCTGAATCCCTCAGAGAAAGCTGTCTCCTGTGATTACCGATGGTACTCCTTTCAATGTGTGAATACGATGTGTGAATACTCGATGTGTGAATACTCCTTGTGAATACTCGATGTGTGAATACGATGTGTGAATACTCGATGTGTACATACTCCTTGTGAATACTCGATGTGTGAATACGATGTGTGAATACTCCTTGTGAATACTCGATGTGTGAATACTCCTTGTGAATACTTGATGTGTGAATACTTCTTGTGAATACTCGATGTGTGAATACGATGTGTGAATATTCGATGTGTGAATACTCCTTGTGAATACTCGATGTGTGAATACTCGATGTGTGAATACTCCTTGTGAATACTCGATGTGTGGATACTTCTTGTGAATACTCGATGTGTGAATACGGTGTGTAAATACTCAATGCGTGAATACTCTTGTGAATACTCGATGTTTGAATACGATGTGTGAATACTCGGTGTGAGAATATTCCTTGTGAATACTCGATTTGTGAATACGATGTGTGATGGCACTCCTTTTGATGAAAAGTCTTCATGGCATACCTTAACAAAAATTGACGAAGAATCGAGCTTTCTTCAGCTTCATTACGGTATCCATTAAGAAGTTCTGTGCATAAAGCTAATGTTTATCACGTAGATAACGTGATCCCTGTCTAATAGATATCAATATTTGTCTTATGCAAGGTCGTATCAATGGGGGGGGGGGAATCGGCTTTGACGCACTTCCCCAAAATTTCCCTGTGACTCGTAAAAATGTGAAAAAATGCACACAAACAAATTTTTGATGCGTTTTTAAAGGTTTTTGTTAACCCCTCACCGAAAAACATACGCTCCTGGTTACGCCCTATTTCGTATGGATTCACTGTATGTGAAGACGGTGTTGTCGTACAAGAAGCTTTGTTGTATGTGAAATAGGTAATAGTTTTTATGAAATAACATGGTTTAAATCAGCGACAATTTTCTAATTTCCTTAGCGACCGAAAAAGCAATTTTCCTTCTCTATTAGGTGAAACATGACAGTTCAGTATCGTGTAATTTTTAATTCAAAAATTCAGCCCACAACCTAGTTTAGTTAACCATTTCGGCAGCAAGATTCCGAATTCATGATTGATATTACTAAACGTTTTAACCATTTAAATTTATCACTATGATGCAAAAAATAGCTAATTTTACGTGCAAAATTAAGACTTTCAAGTGTAAGTTTTACGGAAATCTATTTTTTCATGACTTGACATTTTCAGGCTATTAACTTTTTTTTACAATTTGAACAATTAGATTTGCATTTCTAGGGCCTCAGAATTATTGAAAAGTTTCAAGTTTCTAATTAAATAGTTTAGCCACATATCGCTGAACTGGAAGACAGAGAGACAGTCATTTGGATTTATATACACGGAACACAGAATCTAGGTTTGGGTCTATTATAGGAAATTCCAATGACCCTGAACTGATAAGAGTATGTAAAACTGATCAAAAGAAATACTCAAGATAGTCTTGAAAAAAAAACTAACACCATCTGGCGCTACTCAATAAAACCAAAAATAAAAACACTAACACCATCTAGTGCTACCCAATAAAACCAAAAATAAAAAAGTTTTTTTATCAACTCTTTTACTTTTGCTCAAAATATAGAAGGTTGTCAAATATGAGCGAACTATCATCGACTGCATTTTATAATCCATCAAGAAATTGTGTGCCCGATAGTTACAAATATTAAAGTGTGCCCGATAGTTACAAATATTGATAATGTTAGTTGTATATAAAATAATTAATAGCTATTATAATACTACATGGATTAAATCAGTGACAGTTTTCTACTACTAAAGAGGATATCATCTAAAACCAACCAGAAAAATTTGTAATTGAGAGCATAATCTAGCTAGGTGAGTGGTTGGCACGCTTGGTTTGAAATTCATTGTCCAAGGGGCAGGGGTTCGATTCCTGGTGTAGCCAGTTATCTGGTTCGGGACAGGGGTCAGTGGCGCGATTCTGTAAGCTCAGTCAGAGTCAAACCAGCTCTAATTGGGTACCTGGAGAAATCTGGGGAAGGTAAGCAGGAAGGGTGTGCGAAAGCACAGGATGGCTGCCCCCAGCCCCCTATTGCACTTCCTGGCTGAAGGGCCTCGAAACAGAGATCAGCGACCCCGGTTTAGACTTAATGGGTCTATTGTCATATTCTTTACCTTACCGAGGATCACTTGATGGCTTTTCTTATGCTCTTACATAATTTAATAATCGCTTCTGGAGTAAATAACATTTTGAACCCTTAAAGGACTAAAAGGGCTCAAAACTGCCCAAGGTAACCAAAAGATGTAGCTGATTCACGAATATTAATGTTATTTTCCTTAGGCTTAATATTAAGATGTTATTTGAAAACAAATTTGCAGAGAATCTTTTTTAAAAACCTGAGATCCCTCGAAAATGACGTCACGGCAAAACAGACGTCATTTTTGAGGGTTTCTGGCTCTGAATGCTCCTCGCATGGATGCCCCTCCTCAAGGACGTATGGAGAAGATGCACCTCAGATACCCCCCCCCTCTCCAAAAAAGCCAAATTTTTTCAAATTTCTGGGCACTTCTTATTCAATTATAAAAAAAATTACATTTTTTTTAATATCCCCCCCCCCAAAAAAAAAAAAAATTCTTACGTATGTGCTTGCTCCTCTTACAATTATAAGCTATTTAATGATAAATTTAAATGCTTCTTATCATAGCTGAATTCAGATTGTTCAGTGGAGTAAACTTACACGCACAAAGGGTGGGAAATCACATCCGTAAAATCCAACGAAGAAAAATTCCGTCTCTGGTCGATGCTCCTCCAGTATTTTTTCATAGAACGTAGCCTGCATCCTTAGCGTAACAGGAATTTTGATAACGTTGTTTGCACGCTGTTTGTAGAATTCTGTCAATTCTTCACAGAGTTGTATTCCTTTCTCCCAAGCCTGTACAAAAGTGAAATGAATGAAATATTTATGAATGAAATATGAATGAAATAAAACCGTTACTAGGAAGAAATAGAATAAAAATAAGAAATATTTTTTGAATAAATAACAGTTCGAATAGGGATAAATCCTTTTATTTAATAGTGAAAAAAAACAATCAAAAAATATACTGGATATTTCGATCACATGTACAGTGATCGTCATCAGCAGAAATACACTTTTTTTTTATAAAGTTCATCTCTTACTATCAAGGCTCTTTTTCTACTCTTATCCTTAATAAGGGGATTCAAAGTCTTGAATTGTAAAATTTCTGCTGATAACGATCCCTGTACATGTGATCAAAATATCCAGTATATTCTTTTATTATTGTTTTGATAAAAGTATTTATAATAAAGGAATAAAAGGACTTATTTGTCTAATAAAAGGATTTATCCCTATTCAAACTTGTTATTTATCGTCATGGAAAGGAAGCGTGTTCTTCGATATTACTTTTTTTGTGAATGAAAATAAATGGCAGCTCTAAAACACGAAACAAATAGATATTGCTCTATAAATGAAAAGCTCCCTTATCGTAATATTTTAACTATTTTTTCCGCAATAACAGAGGTGCTTTTACCTCCAAGAACGCATGATGTTTCCCTAATCAAAATGTATTCTTCTAGAAAGGAAAGTTGGTGGCAAATTCCACCCTCCACATTGAGCTCGGGCCCAAGTTCGAAAATTCGGGCCCAAAGAAGCCCATTTTGAGGCTCCAAACCCCCCGATCCAATAAAACAAAATATCCAATGACCAGAAACCTAATAGTTAGTGTGTAACTGTAAGAAAATGTGTAAGTGTTTAGTGCTACTGCACAAGCACATAGTGATTGCATATAGTGCTGCACAAGCACATAGTGATTGCATATAGTGCTGCACAAGCACATAGGTTTATAGTGACAATATTTTATATATGTTGCGGTAAAAGAACGAAATCTGGTGAATGTCGACATTCACCGGTGAAAGTCCTAAATAAGGATATTTAATAAATATTTTGGAGATACACCAAGCGACTATGTTTTGACAGAGGTTATAAATCTCAAAATGGGTTAGAAATTAGGTTAAAATCTCAGAAATATAAATCTCACAAATGCTCAACATTCACCATTAGTGTGTGGTGAATGTCAACAAATCCATAGTTGCTTGGTATATGTCAGAAATATTTGTTAAATATCCTTACTTAGGACTTTCACCGGTGAACGTCGACATTCATCAGATTTCTGTCTCTCATTATAACATATATACTGCTTATATATCATATGAACAAATCTGGAATTGTGCTATAATACAGCCTTCAAAAATGGAAGGGTATACAAATGGCTTTTGGACAATTTTAAACTGATTGACTACTGAAAATGGTTTCAGACAGGGGCATTTTAACCCTATTTGGATCAAATTTGTTTTATTTTGACGTAAAATACAGTAAATTTCCATTTCCTGAGGGTCAATCAATTCTATCTTTGGAAGATTCTCAATACTCTTCTCAATAAACTAAAATTATAAGTAAAATTACAAGTTTCTTATAAATACAAGATTGTTTCTCTGGAAGGAAGTATGTAATATTAATTAAATAGCATCAGTTAAATTCGCACAGTAATTCTGAATGAGTAGCTTTAACTTTAATGAATTTTAAATATTCAAAATAGTTATAAAAAGATTTTTTTATAAGTATACAGTTATTAACGTTATATAATTTTTAGGGTTTTGGCTTCCATTATTAAAGGCCACTATTTGCTTAGCGCTTGATAGGTTGATATTTTTCAATCAAGGATTTTATTGATATGAAAACACTCTTACAAACATGGAACGGTTATTTGACCGAAGAAATTTGGCTTGTTGTGGGCCAGACAATACAATAATAAAACACCGAAAGAACCATAGACAATACGCTCAATCAAGAACACGTACAAAAACGAAAAAAAAAAATATACACTAGAGTACAGTGAAAACACGTAGAAAACGAGCAGTAGTTACAATAATGATAATGAGAAAAAAGAAAAATAGAGAAAACAGAAAAGACCAAGCTGAAATTAGAACATGAGAAAAAAATTAGACGACGATGATAAAGTGAATAAAGCTATCTATTGCTACCAGAATCGTGCAGTCTTAACATTGTGCAAAAATACTGGTGTTATAATGATAAAATAAACAGTTTCTCCTAGGCCGTCTGTGGTGGTTAAGATAATGTAGATGTTTCGGGGAGATTCACTAAATGGATAGATCCCCTTCCTCGATAGCCCACTGGTATTACATTATACTTGCATTAAAAAAAGTCTTCATTCTAAACTTCTTGATTTAATTGATTTACTATTTTGCTCTCAAATTTCCAACTTTTTTTCATAATGACGGACACTTTACCTACAAAACAAACCTCTGCTTTCTTACAGAAATGAAACTAATTCAATTTATTGAGTCATGTTTCTAATGCAAATCGCAGTTATTGATATGTTTATGATAACCTCAAAGGTTAGGTATATATATATATATATATATATATATATATATATATATATATATATATATATATATATATATATATATATATATATATATATATATATATATATATATATATATATATATATATATATATATATATATATATATATATATATGAGTTTGATTAATTTATTTTGGATTATCCTTTAATTACTACAAATTCATTAACTTAAACATTTATTAACTGTAATATAAATGAGCAGTGTCAGAATGCACTCCGGGAGCCAAGGAAAAGTTGACACTGGATTCAACATTTCCTGAGAAACCAAATGTTGACGATGCACTTGCACAAGGAGAACAAATTTTATCATAAAACAGAAATGGTGTCTCTCGGGGTACGACATTTGGACCGACGTCATTTACCTCCCTAATTAATAAAGGCAAAATTAAAATAATCTTTTATAGAACTCGATCTTCTCTATGAGGCCGAATATAGACCACAACTGTTTTTAACGAACGGAGAGAACAAATTTTGCCCCAAAAAGAAAATAGCGTTCCTCAGGGAGCAATATTGAGACCAACGTTATATACGTCCCTAATTAATAACGGCAAAATTGAAATGACCTTTATTGGATTCACTTTTCTATGAGGCTGAATATAGACCGTAAGTTTTTTTAATGAACAAGGAGAACAAATTTCGGCCCAAAAAGGAAAGGGTGTTTTTCAGGGAGCCGTATTTGGACCAGCATTTTGTATATCCCTCATTAATAAAGTTAAAACTAAAATGATCTTTTATTGGATTCAATCTTTTCTACGAGGCTGAATACTGACCATAAGCATTTTTAACAAACAAGGATAACAAATTTGGCCCCAAAAAGGAAATGGTATTTACCAACCAACGATATTTACGTCCCTAATTAATAAAAGCAAAATTAAAATGAGGTTTTATTGGTTAAATCGTTTCTATGAGGCTGAATATAGACCATAAGCGTCTTTAACGAACAAGGAGAACAAATTTCACCCCAAAAAGGAAAGGGTGTTTTGCAGGGAGCCATATTTGGACCAACATTTTTATATTCCTAATTAATAAAGGTAAAATTAAAATGATCTTTTATTGTATTCAATCTTTTCTACGAGGCTGAATATAGACCATAAGCGTTTTTAACGAACAAAGATAACAAATTTTTGTCCCAAAAAGGAAATGGTGTTTCTCAGGGAGCAACAATTGGACCACCGTTATTTAAATTCCTCATTAATAAAGCTGAAATTAAAATGACGTCTTACGCCAAGACCTTCTATTGGATTCAATCAGTATTATGAGGCCTAATGTAGATGATGAGCTTTTTTAATGAGAAAAAATGTAATTCCAAAAAGGAAATAGTATTTCTCCGGGAACTTTATTTCTACCAACGTTATTTAGGTCCCTCATTAATGAAACTAAAATTGAAATGACCTTTTACGCAATGACCTTTTATTGGATTCAGTCATTGCTGTGAAGCCAAATGTAGACAATGAGCTTTTTTAATGAACAAATTTAAGGAGAACAAATTGTATCTCAAAAAGAAAATGGCACTTCTGATAAGATAAGATATTTATTTCAAAAAATGACTATCACAAGCCCCGAAGGGCCGAATTCGCATTTCGGGGTAATATAATAAAAAAAGACATAGAAATAGCACAACAACTAAAAAACTGGCTAAACAATGCCAAAAACAACAATATCAGAAAGGCAAAGCCATTCATTAGTCTAAAAAACAAAAAGTGTCAAATGTAAGAAAGTTAAAAAGGCACAAATTAAAACAAAACCCCAAAAAAAATTGATATAAAAATAGTGTTAAAAAGGTTTAAAAGAGAGTATATAAAAAGGGGAGGGAACGGAAGAGCCAAACGGACACCAGCATAAAAAAAAAAACAAACTAGTAGTTTATTTGGTCAGTAACGCAGGGGAAAAAGGTTTTTTCATATCTGGAGGTTAAACAACGGATGGGGGACGAAATAGGGATGGGTTAAGAAACAGTACGTGGCAGGCGGTGTCTGGATGGGGAGTGTCTTTTGGGGAAAATGTTTTCCGTGCGAGGGTTTATTATTGCATTTTTTGCAAAACGGATGCACAGCGTTCCTCTCCTGTGCCCAAGAGTTTCCAGCTTGGCCTTTTTTAGAAGGAGTGAATATGGTACCAAAGTTTCTTTAAAAATTATTCTTAGGGCTCTTTTTTGAATAGATTCAATTTTATCTGATTGATCACGGGAGATGCCAGGATGCCAAACTGGACAAGCATATTCAAGATGCGGGCGGACAAAGGAAGTATAAATCCTTAAATAATGGGATGGGGGGACGTTAAATTTATTCAAGAGCTTAAGGAGAGACATGGACGCATTAGCACTACGGACAATATCTTTCACGTGGATATCCCACTTTAAACTAGAGGAAATTGTAACCCCAAGTAATTTAAAGGAAGACACAGAAATATCTGGGGGGATAGGGTCAAAGAAGGCGGGAACAGATTTCAAGAAATTTATTGTTATTATATTTGATTTAGTGGAATTTACTTTCATATTTAGGTTCTTAGCTTCATCCGAAATGTGGGATAGAATTTCAAGGGAGTCACTTTTAATATTCCTGTGACATATTTCGAGGATCGACAAGTCATTCACGTATTTCCACCTTTGGGGGAATTCCTTAACAATATCGTTAATCATGACTAGAAATAAAAGTGGTCCCAATAAGGTTCCTTGAGGAATTCCACAATATATAGGGAGGGGGTTAGAGAAAATATTTGTGTATTTAACAAATTGGGATCTATTTTAAAGAAACGATATAACGATATTTACAAACAGAGGATCAAGTTTAAAGTTAACCAGTTGTGAACGAAATAGGATTGTGTGGTCAACCAGGTCAAAAGCTTTTTGTAAATCAACTAAGACAAGGTTCAGCCAGACATTTGGTTTATCAAAGTTACTCACGATTGTATGCATTAAGTGCACACGGTAATGGGTGGTGGAAGTTTTCTTTAAGTTACCAAACTGCCGGGTGTCAATACGTGGATAAATTTTATTCTTAAGCTAGTCACAGAGGAAACCTTCATACAGTTTGGAAAAAACGGAAGTCAGAGTAATGGGGCGACTGTTGGCAAAAGTCAGACTGGCGCATTTTTCGGGGAAAGGTGCTATAAAATCTTGTTTCAAGCAACTTGGGAATTTAACAAATTTTGTGTTGTGGTTGAAAATATTTGATAAAGGCTCAGCAATTTTGTCCGAAAAGGCTTTAATTAAGTCAACTGGGATGTCCAAGGGACAAATACTTGATTCTCTAAGCTTAAGAACTTTATTTATAACATTAGAGGGAAAAATAAAGGGGAAGGAAGTATTGGGAGGAATAGTTGGACTTGAGCCAGTGAAAGGGGGGAGACTTTGCACGATGGAAGCAAGGTACAAGTTACAAGTTCTGAGGGACTTTATTCGATCAAATTTATTTACATCCTTTATAAACGAAGCTGAAACTGAAATAGCTTTTACGCAGGGGATTCAAAGCTGGTTGGCTTCTTTATAAATAAACGACAAAGCATACCTTTCCTTTATCGAAATAATCAATGATCTGCAAATACAGCTCCTCTTTTCGCTCCCACTCAGGCTCCTCCGGCCTCTTTCCATTTGATGGCAGGATTGAATTGCTCCAAAGCAGCATTTTAGCGTAGAGGAATAAGGTCATCCCTGCTTCAATATTATTTTCAGCCGTCACATGAAGACCATGAAGCTTATAGACGTAACGCACATACATATCTTGTCTATCAATTTCATCTTTGTAAAAGTTCTAAAATCAAATTTAAAACGATTGTTGGTGGCTTTTCATAATTTGACCAATAGTAATCATTAGCCTATTGACAGTTTATATATGAAGCTTATAGATGTAACCCATAAACATGTCTTGTCTATCAGTTTCATCTTTGAAGAAGTTCTAAAATTAAATTAAACAAAGATTACAGGAGGCTTTTCCTAACTTGACCAATAATGGTCATTAGCCTGTTGACAGTTTAACCACAAATGATCCTTCAGTCAACCAGTCTGTTGACAGTGAAGCTGCAACTTGTAATTTAACTGGAACTCTAGACAGTCAGTTACTGTTTGTTGACAGCATCCAAGTACACAGGATTTATTTTCAAGAGATCAGTATTTCAGAGATGGAAACTTTAAAAGAGGTATAAAAAAAGAGGATTGTGCATAAATATAGGAAATTATAAGACAATTTCTGAAACTTTGAGGCTGGAAGGGGGAGGACAAAACTAACGTAAGTACTTGTTTGGAGGGTTTTCGAATGCTAATTCCTTATTAAACGATGATATAATGGCAAGACTGTTGAACAAGTAGAAAGAACAATAGGGTATATAAAATAGGAATATGAACGTTATGCCATAGTCAACAAGGTTTGCCGCCTTGCGAATAATATATGCCACCTATGGGAGTAGCATATTCACTTATGGACCATTACGAAAGGTCATATTACTTAAACAATTTTTAGTATTTGTTTTGGAAGTGAGAAAATGTCCGATGAAACCTTTAGCCATGAAGGTAACAAAACGTCACATTATTTAGATAGTTAAAGTTCAGATATCACCTTTAGGAGTGACGGTTACGAAAGGTCATACTACTTAAATACTTTTAGCATTTGTTTTGGAACTGAGAAAATGTCAGATAAAACCTTTAGCCGTGAAGGTAACGAAATGTCACATTATTTAGATAGGGAAAGGTCAGATATGACCTTTAGGAGTGACGGTTAGGAAAGGTCATATAATATAGATAATTTTCAGTATATGGTCCCTATAAAATTGTAATATTCTAGCAAAATAGCCATTTCCCTTCCCAAAGCCAAATTGGCCATGCTAGGATACCATATAGGGTATTTGTAACATGTTCTAATAAACATTCCTAAGCCTCGTCTACATCAATCAGTCAGTTCTACAGGAAAATACATAACTAAGCTTCTTACTTTACACTTTTTAGTCATAAAGTGTGCAACTACCCTCTAGGCCTATATACTAAAATTTGTTGATTTTACAGTTTTTACTTTAAATTGACACAATGTGGCATTATCTACTTATTATCTACCTCATCTACGTTTTGATGAGAGTACAAAAATAGCACAGACTAAATTAATCCGCAAATAACTTTATACAGCTAAAGCATAAATCCGGGCTTTAGGAAAAGGGGGACATGGACATCACTGGATAAAAGGATAAAGGATAAAGATCCTCCAGAGCTATTGGTGACGCCCAAGGTGTTGAATTGGCATTTCAGGTGCTTGCTCTTTTTTACAGGGATAAGTACCAAGCCCACTGGTTACCAAAGTGATCAAATATAGGAAGTGGAGATACCTTGGTAATGTGATCCGCATGTCCGAAACTCGAATACCAAAGGTCGTCCTTCAGTGACAGCCACGTGGTACCAGAAGAAGAGGGCGCCCCAAAAATACCTTACGACGCAGCTACCGGGATGACCTCGCAAACCTCAATGTCTCAATCCAACCAACCTGAATGAGAAGATGTCTGGGTGGCCGCAGTAATGAGAGATGACTGGCGACTCTTCTTGGATGCACTAAGCACCTCTGGAGGCACAGGAGGATCTAAGGTCTAAGTTAATTTCCTTTTGGCGCAATTTTCTTTTAAGCTTCTTCAGTGGCAGCCACGTGGTACCAGAAGAAGAAGACGCCACAAAAATACCCTACGACGCAGCTACCGGGCTGACCTCGCAAACCTCAATGCCTCAATCCAACCTGAATGGGAAGATGTCTGGGCGGCCGCAGCAATGAGAGATGACTAGTGACTCTTCTTGGATGCCCTAAGTGCCTCTGGAGGCACAGCAGGATCTAAGGTCTAAGGTAAGGTAAGTAGCAAGCCTGTCCCCAACCTTTATGCAGCGGGGATCAATCCCTGGCCCCCGTGTTACCAAACAGAGCGTCAATCCACTCTGCTACCATAGGGAGCACTACTAAATAGTTCCATATATTTGGAAAGAAATCAAAGGGTGTGTCCCATTTTATTGCTACCTCATGTCTTTTGGATACATGACTTGAAATTTTGTAATTTTTCTCTTTATCTTCAAGCATGGGCAAAAATGGGGTTAAGCGTGAATAAGTCAGTGTAATAAAGTTACAAATACAGCATAGGCAACTCTCAGATATGGCTTAGGCACACATGTCCCCTCATCATCGCCTTATTCAATTTTTTTCGTTTGTTGCTGTCTCGGGTTTTTTTCTTCTTATTGATGATCCACCTTTATAATTTTATTTTGCGTTTGTGGGTAATATATAAATATACAAAAAAATAGATACTGTGTTTTACATCATAATCTTTATAGCAGCCCTGACTTAGTAAAGGGCGACTTGTCTCCGATATATTCTTATGGTTTTACACCAGCCTTCCCATCATGTAGAACAGATGTTCTTGCAAAGTTTGGGGAGGGCTCATTTGATTGCAAATCAAACATCTTGGGATCCTTTACAGAGCCCAATCATTTAGAGGGCAGCCAACCACCCTTTCAACGTCCCACGTGCCCTCAAACACTTTCTACTGCCACATATATCACAGGAACAAAGTTTCAAGACCGCGACTTTAATAACTTACCAGTAAATTATATACCTTACCAAGTAAATTATATATACTTACAATTAAATCTTACCAATAACTTACCAGTAAATTATATGTGCAGCTCATTTGCTTATTGAGATTTTCATCCCCATAAAGGACCATTCTATAATCCAAGAGCCTTTCAAGTAATCTCGTCAGTGATGTAACGAATGATAGACAGTTTTCACGCCATGATAGGTCACAGTTCCTAGCTTTCTCCAATAGTCTGCAGATAGAATAGAAATGAATAGTCTGTTACACTAAAAATATAAATTTGAATTTTGAATAAGAATAACTAATCGAAAACATTATTAAAATATCGAAAAGCTGTAAAAAATTCCAAAAGCAATTACAACTCAGCAAATTAAAAGGGAATAAACTAAATAAAAACACAGGGAAAGTTTAACTTTGTGACTAAAACCTACAAAATACAGTTTATTTTAAAAAAAAAAACTGTAAAAAGAAAGCCCAAAATTGGCAAAATGAATATTAAAAATTTTAAAGTAAAAAAAGCGACATCAACTATGTACAGGACAGAAGTTCCTCTATATTTTCAATGGACAATTTTATTGGGGCATAAATATCAAATGTTGGTCTAATATTTAAAAACTTTCCCTAGGAAAACACGTTAATATCTTTGTTTTTTAAATAACACTAATTTTAATTTTGATGAGTAATTCCATAGCTAATTTTTTTTTCTAATCCCAGCTTGTCTCCTCTTAGTGGTACTAATATCTTTCAATTCATAACCTAAAAACAATATTTACATCCCAGTTGCACGTAAAAGATAAAAATTTTAAATTTTTATAGTAGTATTTTGTCCTTCAAATTGAGCAGTTAAAACTTAACATTTAGAAGTTAAAACTTATTAGTTAAAATTTTAAAAGTTAAAACTCATGTGGGGCATTCAAAAACCAATAATTATTATCGAGCATATGTCTGGCCGCTTTGCATGATACTCTTTTGTCAAAAGGGACCCCTTCCACAGTAGCAATCAGATTACGAAAATTCAACAAAATACATTTCAACCACTCCAAAATCCCTCTGTTAAGCTTAAATTCTATAGTTTATAAAAACCGTATCGCTAAGGCATGAACAAGCCTAACGTGTAAAAACCTTGGGGCCTTGGTGGTTTGGGCTACAAGTTTCTTCCTATAAATGTTTCTAGAAAAACCATTTCTTGCACTGATTTTTACAGCTTTTACAGTTCAACCCTCACAATTTTCTTTTATTATTCAAAAATATGCCAGGAAAACGCTAAATTTTGCTTAAAAAGGCCAATTGCGAAATCCCTCAGTAACATACTGGCGTAAATTTACCCAAAAGATGTTTTACCAGCTTTGCCTCCACCCAGAGCTGCTCCTAGGGTTTGGAGGTGCCCAGGGCAAAATTAATTACAGTGCCTCCTCCCCACTCAAATATAGGCCTAAGCAAAAAAACAGAACAAATCAAAGTGACAAATTTGATCAAAGTGGGCAAGCCCCAGCCCCCTCACTGAGATGCCCGTAGCAGCTGGCCTGGCTGCCCCCCCCCCTTTGAACAGTTCTGCACCACTCCTTAAACAAAAACGTATTAATTTTAAAAAGTATAATCTCTTAGTCTACAGAAGTCGAGTGTCATCTAAAGTCTGTCGAGCCGTCTAATATTTTAACACCAGTCCTTATCAATGAATTTCATAAAAGTGTTACTGTGGAAAGAAACAAAGTACAGAACATCTTTTAAGAATAACTAATTTAAGTTTTGAAGTTAGCAAAAAGTGAATTTAAAAAATCAGCAAAGTCAACCCGACATCTAAGTGAAGGTGCAAGACTCATTTTGATTTCCATACTTCCTGTGAAAACTGCCTGATATATGAGTATATTTCCTTGGGGTAGGGGGATTATCTGAAGTTCATTTTAAGTGGATTGATTGTACCAAAAAATTTTGTCTAGAGAACTTTCAAGTAAGCCTTTGTAATATTTTAACATTTTTCATTTAAAAAATTTTTCTAATATTTTAGACCTTTCTAATATTTTAACATTAGTCCTTATTAACTAATTTTATAGATAGTACTGCTGTGGAAAGCGAGAAATTAGGGAAAATCTTGAAATGCATCAGAAAAAAAGACCTTTCAAATAAACTAGAGCAGCAAGAAAGACATGATGGAATTTTAAAGCACCAAAAGCCTTGACAACCAAACAAAAATTTCAGAAAAGATAAAAAAAATAAAATGTTCTCCATCAAGTACAAACCCCAGAAATTATTCTACTTTTTGCATTAATTCTGATTTTTAACCCGGGCGCTCCGGTTTAAAACCGGATCCACTCCGGTTTTAAACCGGACGGACCGGATTTTAACAGGACGCTCCGAACAGCTTTCAACATGGCTGCATTATTATCTTTTTTGTTTTATTTTTTGTAATTAGTTAGTTGTTTAGTAGTTGTTTAATTCAGAAGGCACTTCTGAATTAAGCCACATGAGCCACTTCACTTAGGCCACATGGGTTTTAACTTTTAAAATTTTAACTAATGAGTTTTAACTTCTAAATGTTAAGTTTTAACTGCTCAATTTGAAGGGAAAATGCTACTGTAAAAATTTTAAATTTTTATCTTTTACGTGTAACTGGGACGTAAATATTTTTTTAGGTTATGAATTAAAAGATTTGATTCAATAGTTTAATTCCACAGGAAAGCAGTAATCAATTTTTTGTTCAATCTAAAAAAAAAGAAAACAACGGTGCAACAATTTTTGTTAAGACAGTGTATAAAAAAAAAATTCAGTGGTTGGATCGATAATTATCACTTATTTATTTATAACCCACAATAAACATGGACAAAGACAACACTGGTAAGTAAGAAGAAAAAGGAAACTAATAAGCATAATAAGAACAATAACAACAAAATCCATTGCTCTGAAGAAAGAAATCAAGGAAGTGGGAACTCATCCATTCATAGGATTTTAGCACATTGTTGCTCATGAATGCTCAAAGACTAATAGAAGTTGTGCGGATGAAGGTGTGCGGATGTAAGAGCGGATGCAGTTTTAAGATGCGAGTAATTTGTAAAATATACTTCATATAAAATACATTCTTTTTTATAAAAAAAAAAGCTTTTCCGAGTTTTATACACTGTCTTAGTTAAAAGTAGAATCTATAAGAAAAATCTGTCTTAGTTAAAAGTAGAATCTATAAGAAAAATCACTGATGTGTTTCAAATTGTTTGACTACTACCAATGATTAGGGCTGGTTTAGAAGGATGGTTGTTTTAGTATTTACAAGGTTATTTTAGGCATAAGAAAAACAAAAAAAAACAATTTTGATTTACAAGACTCCAATCTCTGAATAATTGAATAATTTTATCCTTGGTATTTTTCCAAGACCACACTGCCTTTTCTATGACGAAACAAATAAGAGTTCAAAATACGGATAGGTCCTTTTATTAGACAGACAATCAAATATATACAAAAGCTCTTGTTATTTCGATGACACAGCCAGTCATCATCATCAGTAGAGTAACTAAAGTCTTACAATTAAAACAAACTATATTAATCTCCTTTAATAACTACACTCCGACGACTAGGTTTCCCAGTGAATCAGTTACGACTAGCGTATATCTACTATATACGCCCCTTGCTAGAATACACGTGCTCTGTTTGGGGACCACAGGTGCAAAACATTGAATACTTAAGTGACGATCTCGAGGCTGTTCAAAAATGTGCAACAAAAATCATACTGGGCCCCAAAAATGACACGTATGTAACTGGAAATGCAACGTTGGAAATACCACCACTGAGAGAACGGAGATACCATCTCATGTGCGAGTTTGGACAGTCGCTCCTCGCTGGTGAAAAACACAGTACGTTGTTGCCCCCTGTTATTGCCCCAAAGGCGAATACTCGAGACATGAACAAATTCGAGCCAATAAGATGCAGGACGAATCGCTTCAGCAATTCTTTTATTCCGTTTTAAACAGGTGTCATTAATCATGCTTTGTTTTTTTTTTCCTTTTTTTGTTGTAAGAGATAGCATTATTTAGTTGAGGCTCTTACTAATACTATGAAAGCTGTTTTAAATAAATGAATCTTTTTTAATTAAAAGAAAAGAAGATTGTATCACCTTTATTAAAAATACAACGCAATATTAAAGAAGTCAAGACAGTTAATGAACCCTCCAAGTCAGTGGACCGAAAACTTGCTGTCACCCGGAACTTATTATTTTGTTCAGTCTAAATATAGTTTTTTTAATTTTAGCTACTCTACTGATGATGATGACTAACTTTGTCATTCGAAATATCAACATCTTTTGTATGTATTTCTTTCACCGTCTAATAAAAGGACCTATTCCTCTTTGGAACTCTTATTTGCTAAGTTTATCCTTAAATAAACGAATTGGATTTTGAAAGACGAGAATCAAGCTGGGCTAGTCTGTCAAGTTTGTTCAGTTCAAAAGAACTGAATTCCTTCAGAAAATACGTCTAGCGTCTTATGAATCACCATAACTGAATCTTCATCAGTTTAAATATAATCCGTTCACTGTCATTATCAATTTCCGAATTTTTTAGTAGGACACTTGAGCAGTTAATCGGAAAAAAAACCTTTTGTTGCTTTTTCAGAATCAAGAATTGACTCCAAAAACTTTAGAACCAAAAGTATGCTGCACTTTTCTTTTATTTTTCGTCTGGAAACGACAAGTCAAATAGTTTCTGTGACCACACTGGCTAAGCATGAAAAATTAGTTTGTTTTTTTTTAAAAACGAGGATCCTTCCAGCTAGTGAAAAAAGAAAAAAAGTATTTGAAAATTTCAGTCAAGACCTCTGCTCAATCGTCTTCAGCTCAAGAAAAGGTGGTATTGAGCCAAAAATAAGATAAAAGTCCTTTGGGCTAAATAAAAACAAGACAAACCTTAAAAAAAGCACTAAATTCAAAGAGGCCCCTAAATTAAAAGCAACGGCGAAAGGGCAGCAGCTGTTGCTTTGAGTCTTTCTAATTTAGTTTGAGTTTTTCTAATTTATTTGAGTTTGAGTCTTTCTAATGTAGTTTTATAATTTAGTCTTTGTTTTGAAACTGAGATGGTAACAACTGAAAAAAAGGTGATTTAAACATTTATATCTTGCAGCTCCTTCATTAGACCGGCTATCTTTTTGGCTTGCAATTTATTTCCGTGTGTAATTGAGAGCGTAATGTTAGGAAATATGGTATTCTGGCTCGTGTTCTTTTAGTTGGGCTATGTGTATGACCATCAGGGGGGCTTTTGTATTTGCATGGGAATTGATTATAATATTTGTTAAAAGCATAAGAAAGGAACAAAGCAGTGTGTTCACCTTGTCCTTGTGACAGTTATGAAATCTTTTATATATTCACAGTCGTTGCTTTGAAGCCCCCCATAAAAAAAATTCCCCATAAAAAAAATCAAAAGTAGCAATTATGATTTTTCCATGACAAGTTTGTGGGCAGATTCTTAAAAAAATTCACATATCCAAATACCTTATGACAGTTTAGCGGATGAAGCTGAGAATCCTGCTTTAGAGTTTCCAGGTTCAATTCCGAGCATCACAAGGAATTGAGTTTGCTTAATTTATTGTGTCTTATTTTCTATTTTTATATTTTGATTATTTCTCCCATCGGTTTCTATCTGCCTTAAGACAATCTTTTTATGTAAATAATTGAAACAAAAGCTTTTAACTGCCAGAATTTAATTTTAATTTGCTTTACGTTTGACCGATGATGTAAGACTCAAACTTTGCCCTTAAAAGATACAAGGAACACAGACATTTTATATATTGAGGTTTATTACCAAGTATGATTGTGCAACAGTTATTATGGAGTGCATCAGTTATATTATCACACTATATATTTATTATTATATTATTATTATATTATCAGGTATATTATTGCATTATTATGTGTATCAGCTATTTAGCTCTCGACAACCGTCTAGATATAAACAAAAAGCAGGTCGTTTTCGGCCGGGGTGGGAGGATGTCGTAAGGAAAGATTTAAGGGAAACTGGAACTTCCTGGGAGGGTATAAAGAGGGAGATTTCGAATAGATTAGGATAGAGGAGGATTGGAACTTCCAGGGAGGGTGTAAAGAGGGAGGTTCCGAATACATCGGGATAGAGGAGGAGCCTGTGTAGCTGTGTCAAACGGCATGGTGCTGCGTTGAGTTGCTAGTGGTAGTTACTATGGAGAAGGGCCGGTGGATTTTTGTGTTGGAGAGTGGATTGATGAAACTATGTGTTACAAGGAAAAAGCTTATTAAATAGCTGAAATTCATTTTTTTATGTTTGAATCATTCTCACTTATCTGTTTTTTCGTTTTATTCACTGTTTTCTTCACTTTTTTTATTCACTATTTTTTTTATTCGCTGTTTTTTTTTTTTAATTCAATGTTCCTTTTCGTTTTATTCGCTGTTTTCTTCATTGTTTTTTTTTATTCACTATTTTTTTATCCACTGTTTTTTGTTTTTAATTCACTATTTCTTTTCGTTTTATTCACTGTTTTCTTCACTGTTTTTTTAGTCACTATTTTTTTTATTCACTGTTTTTTTTTTAATTCACTGTTTCTTTTCGTTTTATTTATTGTTTTTCTTTTTATTCACTATTTTTTTATTCACTATTTATTTTTAATTCACTGTTTCTTTTCGTTTTATTCACTGTTTTTTTTTTCCATTCACTGTTTTTTTTTCATTTCATTCACTATTTTTTTTTGTTCGCTGCTATTTTATTCAATGTTTTTTTTATTCACTGTTTTCATTCACTTCTTTTTTCATTCACTTTTTTTCACTGCATCTGTTATTCACTAGTTTCTTTTTATTTACTTTTTTCTTCCATGCCTGTTTTTTTTTTCTTTATGATGTTCTTTGTTGCGCATCGTTTTCTAGTTTAACGATAATATTAGGAATTTTTTAAAGCACTTTTTACAATATTTATGACTTTTAACTTTCCTTATTTTCAAATTTCAGTTAAAATATGCCAAAAATATGTTAAACTATGTTCTGTATATCATGTTTTAAGTAACTGAGAAACGCTCGAGTTTTTGTGCTATTTGTTGATACTTTTTGCACCATATCGTTAAAACTTCAAACTGCAATTTCTTAGCTGCACAAGGGGTTTTATTGTTTGGTTTCAAAAAGTCACTTCTGTATGCTTAGAATTATAAAATTAGAACAAAAAAAAAGAAAAACTGAATAACTGAATAAAAAAATCAGGAACTGAATGGTAATTCAAGCATTAATCATCATGTTATTTAAAGTGTTTTGGATTTTTTTTTTTTTATTGGATGGATTTGTCGGTGTTTTGTTCTTTGTTACAATTTTTTTTCATTTCGTAGCAGTAAGATAATTTTTGACGTTAGAAATGAAATATTTATAATTTTGATTTAACAAGAAAATAAATTTTTGATAGAATATGGAGGGCTTAAAAAAATAGCATAAGATATAAAATGAAAGAAAAACGACTTACGATTCTCTTAGTTGCTCCCTTGGTAAGAAAAAAATTCATTCAATAAAATACAAAAAACTTACGAAACTAAACAGTTCAATACTCTACACCTTATTCTAGCATAACATTCAATAATGTTTAATATCTTCTAAGATATAAATTTAATTGTTCATAATATTTTAGAATATTATCAGCTTGAACCACTAGTCAAAGAGCAAAAGCAACTTGTAAAAGAAGAAACTAGAAAAAAAAAAAAAAAAATCACCACTCCATCTTTTGTTTGGCGCTTCTTGGAACATTTAAGCTTCTTAATTGTGTTTTTCTCAGAAACTAAGATCACACACTTATTACTGTAGTATTTTTTGGCAGCTACAGTAATTGCAATATTTTTTGCGATAAATATTGCGATAATTGCGATAATTTTTTTTTATTATTAAAAGTAAAAATGCCAAAAAAGTTTACTAATTTGTATGAAAACGTCATGTATTTATCATTTCCTCCTTTTACAACATATTAGTGTTAATTTTTTTGAAAATCCGATAAAAATCGGCGCAACCCATCAACCCATCACCACGGACAATAGCTTGGGTTTCAGTCCCCCTCCCCCGCTTGACTGGATGTGTAGTCGCATTCACTGCATGAAGTATAGATTGGTTCATTTATTTTAAAAATATTTGAAAAAAACTACGTTTTCTAAAGAGTTAAAGAGGCTGAGTTACAAGGTCGAACCTTAAAACGTACAGGGATTAGGAGGCACAGTTGGGGGCTGCCGCCCCCAAACCCCGCTTTCGCAGCCTTTAAATAAATAAAAAAGTTTTTTAAACTGAAAGTAAGGAGCGACATTAAATCTTAGAACGAACAGAAATTATTCCGTATATGAAAGGGGCTGTGCCCTCCTCAACGCCTCGCTCTTTACGCTAAAGTTTTTATTGTTTAAAAAAAAGAGTTGTGAGAAAGTAAAACTTTAGCGTAAAGAGCGAGGCGTTTCATATACAGAATAATTTCTGTTCGTTCTAAGATTTAATGTCGCTCCTTACTTTCAGTTTAAAAAACTTTTTTTTTTATTTAAAGGCTGCGAAAGCGGGGGTTTGGGGGGCGGCAGCCCCCCAGCTGTGCCTCCTAATTCCTGTACGTTTTAAGGTTCGACCTTGTAACTCAGCCTCTTTAACTCTTTAGAAAACGTAGGTTTTTTTCAAATAATTTCTGCACGTTATTGTACAGTTTATTACTTATTATTGCTTGACTAACTGTTTGCTGATCGTGTCAGGAGTTATTTAAAAAAGAAACTGAGTTTCTTTTTTAAACTGTAAATTCAGTACATAAAAAAATTTTCTCTGACGGTGAATCGAACCCAGATTTTCCGCCTGACAGTCAGGAGTCTTGACCGCTGGACTAAATAGACATATTTATAATTGTTTTTTAGTAAAGTGAATCTATTTTTTAAAGCAAGCAAATCCCCATAAAACTTGATATTTGGTTTTTTGAAAACAGGGAAGGAGTGATCAGATTGAGCTGACATTTCGACGACAAGCTCCCGAGCCCTAGGAAAACTTAACCTCAAAATTTCAGCCCAATCGGACAACGTCAAAGGGGGGCTGTGGTGGAAGGGTCGAAACTTCCGGCCCAGTTTACCTCATGAAGATAAAGTCGGAGGAGGATGAAATTTTGCACGTTTCTTAGTTTGAGCTTGGGCTACAAAATACGATCACCGCCATCTTTCTGCGGCCTCTAGGCTCTGAAATCGCTTAACATTGTGGTGGCTCACCTCTTTATATAGGCACAAGTGTGCCTCCTTGATAAAGTCGGAGGGGGGTGAAATTTTGCACGTTTCTTAGTTTGAGCTTGGGCTACAAAATGCGATTACTGCTGTCTCTCTGCGACCGCTAGGACCGGAAATCGCTTGCAGGCTCTTATAGGAAAACAAGCCCGCGTTTTCGCGGGCTAGCCCGCTTATAGCGGGTTCTAATAGGAAAACGAGGTTTCTCGTAAATGTAAATTCGGGGGATAATTTTTTCGGTCTGAAAATATCAAAAGGCCCTAACAGGTCAAATTCTACTTCGAATGAGTCCTCATTCACCCGGATCAGTTGCCAACTGTGGCCTGTAGGCGTGGCTAAGAAAAAAAAAGAAATGATGAATTTTAAGTGGCTATATTTGGTTTTTTGAAAACAGGGAAGGAGTTATTTGATTTTGCTTAAATGTCGATGAAAAGCTCCCGGGCCCTAGGAAAGCTTAACCTCTAAATTTCAGCCCAATCTGACAACTTTAATGGGGGGCTGTGGTGGGAGGGTCGAAATTTCCGGCCCAGTTTACCCCATGAAGATAAAGTCGGAGGAGGATGAAATTTTGCAAGTTTCTTAGTTTGAGCTTGGGCTACAAAATGCAATTACCGCCGTCTCTCTGCGACCTCTAGGACCTGAAATCGCTTAACATTGTGGTGGAACGCCTCTTTATAGAGGCACAAGTGTGCCTCCTTGAAAACTGTGAGTAGCCCAATTTCCTCCTGTCTTAATTCAAACCTAGTAATTTTTTTTAATTTAATTTTAATTTATTCAAACCTAGTCAAACTACTTAGTCAATTTTTATAATTTAATTTAAATTTAATTCAAACCTAGTCAAACAACTTAGTCAATTTTTTAACTTCAATTTTAATTTAATTCAAACCTAGTCAAACTACTTAGTCAATTTTTTTAATTCAATTTTAATTTAATTCAAACTTGGTCAAACTACATAGTCAATTTTTTAAATTTAATTCTAATTTAATTCAAACCTAGTCGAACTACTATTCAATTTTTATAATTTAATTTAAATTTAATTCAAACCTAGTCAAACAACTTAGTCAATTTTTTAACTTCAATTTTAATTTAATTCAAACCTAGTCAAACTACTTAGTCGATTTTTTTAATTCAATTTTAATTTAATTCAAACTTGGTCAAACTACATAGTCAATTTTTTTAATTTAATTCTAATTTAATTCAATCCTAATCGAACTACCATTCAATTTTTTTAATTTAATTTTAATTTAATTCAAACCAAGTCAAACTACTTAGTCAATTTTTAAAATTTAATTTTAGTTTAATTCAAACCTAGTCAAACTATTTAGTAAATTTTTTAAATTTAATTTTAATTTAATTCAAACATAGTCAAATTACTTAGTCATTTTCAATTTAATTTTAATTTAATTCAAACCTAGTCAAAATACATAGTAAATTTTTTAATCTAATTTTAATTTAATTCAAACCTAGTCAAACTACTTAGTCAACGTTTTAATTTAATTTTGATTTAATTCAAACCAAGTCAAACTACTTAGTCATTTTTTAAATTTAATTTTAACTTAATTCAAACCTAGTCAAGCTACTTTGTCAATTTTTTTTATCTTTTTTCAATAAATGGCAGATCGACGGAATTTCCTATTTCTTTATAAAAATGTCAAATTATACAAAAAAAAGTCAATCCTAAATTATTATTTCATCCTATTTCTATTGGGACAAGGGTTCTATGACCAATTAACCAAATATGACAACGTGCCTCACCGTTCAGCACCGTTCACGTCTTTTTTTTCTAAAGCTTCTTTAATAAATAGCAGACGCAAGTGAATTTTGGGTTGTAAAAAAGTGTATGCTAGTTTTATGCTCCCTGTTTAATAATTTAAGGACACCCTCAGGCAACCTTATTTCAATCGATTTTAGGTATTCCAGTGCTATATTATTAGCTTTCGATTTTTTCCAGCTGTTTATTTTGTTAATTTCTATTTCTTCATAAAATATTAGAATGTTAAATTACAAACCTGGTTCTTAGATTATTATTGTTATTCTTTTTTACGGGGGGGGGGCATCTTCTATGACCAATTAACAAAATTTGACACTTGCTGGAAGAAACCCATCCCTCATAAGGCAGAATGGTGGCACCAAAATTATAAAAACATATTTCTAACCCAAAATCCTCTACTTCAAAATACATCAATTTCTGAATTTCAGAATGAATCAATTTGTTCTTAAGGTCCATTTTTTTATTATGTTCTTAGGGTTAAACTTAACCTTTTTCCCGCAAAATTTTTTTGGTCTTCCCGGAATACCATGCCGCTATGCGGATTACCCTGACACGTATACTTTGTGGTGTACGAAGTATTTTCCTCTGTTTACTTTATATTCCATTCTTCTCGTTATGTTGGGAAAAATCCTAAATGCATCCAAATTGAGAACTTCATCTTCGAACTTAACATAACAATAACATAACATAACAATACAGAACATAACAATACACATAACAATTGAGCAAGATTTTTCATTTCTATTTTGTTTCTACTTTTTTAAAACTGTAGTCTAAAATAATTTGATTCAACCAGGTAATTCACAATCAAAATATTTAAGGGGAAGGACCAGGAAAATGGCCTAGGAGCGCAGGGTCTTGGCTTCCAAAATGCATCTTTCGGTTCGAAATAATAATTTTAGGGTATTTTATAAAACTAGAAGAGAAAATCCAGCTTAAAATGACAACCTTTTGTATACAGGACCACAAAAAATAAAACAACTTTTAATTGAAAGAAAATGAATAACTCCACTTACATAGTGTTAAACAGTTCTTTATATTGCTGATCACCCTTATTCTCATTGACGAGGAAATCCAATTTTTCGACAAGCTCAGATTCAACCTGAAAAATAACATATGGTATATGGCTTAATAATAGTATATGGCTAATATATACTAGTATATGGCTTAATACTAGTACCTCAGAAGTTCAGAAAATCACCTCTAAGTAAGTGTTGCCGCTCAAAAAGTTTTAGACACTTTGATTGGTTTATAAGTTTACACAGACGATTGTTGTGATGCGTCCGGCACTCCGGTCTTTTAAGAGTAATCCCGTGGTCCCAAACTTGGACGTGAGATCTCCTTTTCAGAAGAAACCAAGACCAATTAGAATAGTTACAGCGAGGCGAATAGCCTGCAGAGTCTTAAAGAGGGAGAATAAGGTCCTTTCTTGATTATATTTATGAGAACAAAGAGTACAAAAGAGAATATGTCTCGTCTAAGGGTTTATATACAAACAACATCATTAAATTAAATAATCATATTTAATGATCATATAATATGATCATAATAATAATATGATCATATAATATCATCATGATAATAATATGATCATATAATATGATCATAATAATAATATGATCATATGATCATATAAAATTATCATAATAATAATATGATCATATGATCATATAATGTGAACATAATAATATGATCATATGATCATATAATATGATCATAATAATAATATGATCATATGATCATATAATATGATCATAATAATATGATCATATGATCATATAATATCATCATGATAATAATATGATCATATGATCATATAATATGATCATAATAATAATATGATTATATGATCATATAAAATGATCATAATAATAATATGATCATATGATCATATAATATGATCATAATAATATGATCATATGATCATATAATATGATCATAATAATATGATCATATGATCATATAATATGATCATAATAATAATATGATCATATGATCATATAATATGATCATAATAATAATATGATCATATGATCATATAATATGATCATAACAATAATATGATCATATGATCATATAATATTATCATAATAATAATATGATCATATGATCATATAATATGATCATAATAATAATATGATCATATGATCATATAATATGATCATAACAATAATATGATCATATGATCATATAATATGATCATAATAATAATATGATCATATGATCATATAAAATGATCATAATAATATGATCAATGTTAAATAACACTTAGACTCAAAAAAATCCAGTCTATCCAAAATCCGATAAAAGGACCTTATAATTAGCAAGTGCTTCAGCTAAGACCTACGAATGTTTTAAACGACCCCGTTTTTTGTTTCAGTTTCGTGGTGTGTAATTTATTTCAAATTTCTTTTCTCTGACGTCTCTGTTTTGTCAAAATCTATCCAGTTTTTTATCTCTATCTGTCTTTATCTGAAAAGCTTTCTTTATTATTTATATCAGATGCATATGTATGATTTTAAAAAAGCTAAGGGGCTATTGACCATTTAATACCTGATCCCAATCATTCCATGATCTAATAAGACAGGGCTATGCAAATTCACCAAAATAGAGACAGGGCTATACAGATCTGTACGAATGATCAAAAAATAGAGAATAACCATCTCTTTCCCTCACATGTTTCACAAAAAAATGATCGACTTTCAATAAATGAAACTAGTCTCTCAGGTCCTCGGTACAACAAATAAGGGGTGGGGGGGGTACGTAACTGTAAGTAAGTAGTGCTACTCTACAGGATTTGACACGACGCTCTAAAACTTTTAGATGATAACGGGAGAATTACCCGACTTACATTCAGGCCCATCTAATTTGTGTTAATCCTCCTTTTCATCGACATATTTATTAATTAATATATTAATTAAATTATCTTTAATTATATTTACTGGTTCACCGGTTTTGCAATTACTTGTCGTACTGCGTAGTTACTACTCCCAATGAATTCCCATAGAACTTGTTATTGATGGATAAACAGTCCCAGTGAACGAAGATGCAGTTTTAGGGGGGACTGGGGGGTAATTGCCCCGGGAACAGAAATTTTAGATTCGCGAAATTTCAAATAAATAATTTGATGATTAAAATCATTTGCCATTTTTGAATTTTTATTCTTAATAAAATAAACTAGAGGGCACAGTTTTCAGAAAGTATAAGCAATTTGTATAAGAAATTTTCATTTTTCCTATATCTCCATCATAATTTTAAATTAAATTTTAAGCAAAAAGTAATTAGTCCTAGACCGAATTAAAGAATTAGAAGCAATCAACTGGGACGATGTAATTAATAACTTTGTATAGGTTGAAGTAAGAAGTCAGATTTAAACAAATGGAAAATTTTGTTGATAAATAAGAATTTTTAACCCCCGACCCACCCACCCCCCACCTACCAGAAAAAATCCCCCATGAAAACGTCTGTATACTTCCTAATAACCAATACTGTATGTTAATATTGGATAAAGTTCCCCTCCTCTTTGAATGTATATATAGGTGCTATTCTAAAAGCAAAGAACTCAGTTCCATGAAATCTTTATTTAAACATGTTTTCCTTCTACTATTAAATTTGTTGGTATGGACAATATTTACCCTCCAATCTTTTTGGTCACTTAAAAAGGGCACTTACTAATTTAATTCCCTTTCGAATGAGCTATTACACATCTCTCTATGATGCTCTGGCCACCCCCTAGCCCTGCTAGAAAAAAAAGAAAAAAAAACGGGAGACAGACAGTGTCGGCGAAGTTGTGGCTGAAAATCTGGTGCGAAAATGGGAAGCCAAGAAGTCGAACATTGAACCAAATTAGAATCAATACAAAACGAAGGTTTAATCAAACAGTTCGTGGTAACGAACTGTAAGTAAGGATCGACCCGGCTCAATAGTAACTGAAAGTCTAAAAAAATGAATGTTGATACCAATAGATACATCAAAAGAATCAAATTTTTATGCTGATTTCAAATATATAAGTTTCATCAAGTTTAGTCCCATCAGAAGTTATGTGCCTGAGAAAATTTATCTTTTTTTGAATAAAGGGGAAACACCCTTTATTCCTTATTATAAACACCCTTATTATAAAATTTGAGTTTTTTTTTCAATTTTGCCTAAAATTTTTGGAGACATTTTTTGAAGACAGGGGGAGGGGGATTAATCACGATTTTTCCCCGAGCACAAGATAAGCCAGAACCGCCACTGAACGAACGCTAGGGTGCACCTCTGAATGGTGCAAAAATAGGCGTAGTGTTTGAGGTGCTAGGGTGCACCTCTGAATGTTTTAGAAGTGCTAATTTGCTTATCGAAGCTCTTGATGAGAGCTTTCAACACATCCAGTGAACTGTTCTAAAGTTATTTTAATTAATAGTTTTGACTCCCTTTCTTCTAAGCTTAAAATAGAGGCCATTCTATTTTTTCATCAATGGTAGTAACAGATTTGAGCTAATTTGCAACAGGAGTATTTTCCGGTTTCGGATCTTGTTGTTAATCTGGGATTGCCTCGTTGTGATTCAGCTCGAGATTCGAGGTCGATTCTAATTTTAAATATACAAGAAAGATTTAGAAAGACATTTGGTTCAACAATATGACTTCGTGGCATCTATCGTCGTAATATTTTAGGTTGTTTTTTTAATGCAGTTGCCCTCCCATATGCTCTCTATCCTTCTCTTCTTTTATACATTTTAAAATCTGTAATTTTCTTTAATTCGCGTTTGCTATAATTGGTTTCCAAATTTGTTTTAACAACACCAAATTAGTTTCGAGATTTAAAACTAAAGAACTATTGAATTAGCAATGATTAAGATAGATATTTTTTTTTGTAGATCTGATATGTTATATCTATGAACAACCCTGTATTTATGATGAATTAAAATTTGAAGAGGGATGGGGGGGAGGTTAGGACTTCTACGTAGTTCAATTTTGTGAAGTTTTAATTTATATTAATTAAAATAAGTTCTGTAGAATAAAGGTTCTCAAAATTATATAGGATTTTTGCTGCTTATAAATACTTATAACGAATTGCTGGACGTACCAGTGAATTCGATATCTCCAAGCGTTTACGATTCTCAATATAGAAGACGGCCTTCAAAGAGGTGAAACGACAAAATTCACGTCTCTTCCACCTACCAAACCAGCTACAATCCATCCCCAGTGAAGAAAGAGGCCCCCTGTAGAACCATTAAGAATGGCTGAAATTAATGTCAACTAAGTCAAAGCAAATAAGTTTGTTTAGATATTAAAAAAGGGACATCCGAATTTTTAAAAATTATTTGAACAGCTTTTAGCATTGAATGGCCGTTGGTTTAGATATTCAAATTGAGGGCCGGAATTAAAATACAGTAAAGAATTTTTTACAACTAATTCAAGTCAATTTAAATTAATCATTTTCAGTGTACATTACATGATTTTATGTATATTCATAAAAAAAAAGGAAACTTTACTTGTTTGAAATTGCCATGAACCTTCTGTTCACACTCCATCATGTCAAAAAATACCCCCAGAACTCTGGTTCGAAGATCTGCCTCCGGAATTAGCGTAACCTCTAAGAACTGAGAAACCAAACCAGGGATGAAACTTGCCTGGTATTCACCTGCAATGAAGTAAACAAGTTTGAATGGTGACAATAACTATTTTATCCTAAGATATTCAACTTTGGAAGATTTCTTTGTCTGTTTTCTAAGTGTTTTGCTATGTGCATTTCACCTTTGCCCTTTCTCTCTCTCCATGGGCGTACGAAGTTAAATTTACACTAGATGGTTGAAAAAACAGTTGAATAAAAGTAGATGTCTAAAAACAATTGATAAAGGGTAGATGGTTGAAAAAGCTGGAAATAAACAGCTGGAATGACAGAATAACAGTCAAACAAGACGCAATTACCCATTATGTCTTGGAAAGATTTAGCTCTAATCCAAGAAAATTAATGCTGAAGCTTATTGATGATTTATGATTTTCGGTGATTGCTTATTAATAAAGGTTTCATAAGTATCATAGAACTTGCTAGCAATGTAAGGTTTTGTTAACTGAAAATATAACTTCAGCTCCCCCCAACCTTCATCACAGAATAAGCTGCCAGCCCCCCTAGACAAGAAGCTACGTATGCCCATGTATCTCTCTCTCTATCTCTTTCTCTTTCTCTTTCTCTCTCTCTCTCTCTCTCTCTCTCTCTCTCTCTCTCTCTCTCTCTCTCTCTCTCTCTCTCTCTCTCTCTCTCTCTCTCTCTCTCTCTCTCTCTCTCTCTCTCTCTCTCTCTCTCTCTCTCTCTCTCTCTCTCTTTCCTTTTTTCTCTAGATTGAGTAATAAATCTCTTAATTTTATTTTTCTATCATTTCTTTATTTATATTCATCTATAAGTCTACGAATATTATTTCATGTGGATTGTTTGTGATACCATTAATTTGTACTAAAAATTTCTAAAAATTTTCTAACAATTTAGAAAATTGTTTCTATGTTCGTCGTTTATATAACAAGTAAAATTATTGGCATGAATCATCATTTCTTTTCAGCCTCTAAATCTTGGATAGAAATAATATTCATCATAAATATTGAAATTATCCACTAAAAATTTCAGTTTTGTAATGATGCTGAGGGAAAGAGTTAATATGTTTTTGAAAGTTTTTTAGCTTTGTGTGTCACTTTTTGAAAGAAATTGCCAGGAATAAAAGAATAAGCAATGGAGGAGAGGATGAGAATATAGAGTAATAAGAGTAATAAGAGTAAAAAGTAGATCTTCCTTATATTTTAGATACATACCCACCTTGTGTATACAGTCAGAGGCGGTTTTAGGGGAGAGAAAGAGGGGTAATTGCCCTGAGCACAGATATTTTAGGGGGGCGAAAAATTTCAAATAAATAATCTAACAGTTACAAACATTTTGTATATTTTTAAATTTCATTATTATTAAAATAAAGCAGGCGGCGGTGTTAATAGTAAATGAAAATAATTTATAAACTGTTAGTTAATTAATAAAATGAAAATAAGTTAAAGAATGAAAAATAATTAAATAATGATAATTAAATAATTTAAATTATCAAAAAATTAATTTAAATGATAAATTGAAAAATAAAAACAGATACATTATTAATAAATTGAAAATAATTGGTTTAATAAATTAAATTTTGCTAAAATTCGAAAGGCAAATTTTATGGCAGACAGGGGAGGGGGATGCCTAATTAACTTTTTACACTGGGCGTAAGAGAGGCCATAACCGCCACTGTATACAGTGTTATTTAATTAGGTAAATTTAACTTCCCATCCTTGCCAAGAAAAATTCTTCGTTTTAGAAAAAATGAAAAATAAGGACATCTCACCAAGAGTGGACCAGCAAAATATAAGATGGCTTCCAAGTTGAATTCTCATGTCTAAACCGGCGTTGCCAAGCATCTTTTTGCGGGATTCACCAAAACCCTCTGCTTGAAGTGATGGTTGAGTAATGAAGGTTACATTTAAACATAAATACAGATTCCATAGCTGAAATAAACATATTTTCATTATTGTCAGCTATAACCTAAAAAGTACCCACTTGAACCTGTTCCAGGTTAGCACCATGATGCGGTTTGGTTCAGATTCTTTATCTAGCCTGATGAATATAACTAGCATGCAATTATCATGACCAAATTTCCTGGATCGTGAAATGTTGTACTCGTATAGAACATGGAAATATGTCTGCATAATCTGTAACTGAATTTTTGCATTTCGTCCGGATTTCTAAAAGGCAATTATAAAATGGTTAGAAATCCAAAATTTCATTCGCTGTGTTTCTTTTTTAGTTGCTAATTTTGATGAGTATCTTTCTGAAATTTCATTGCGGTCAAAGAATGGTTTTCTGGAATCCCTTTATTTGTACTACTAGAACGAGATTTCAGATTCCCATTAAACCTCGTTACTCATGCTCTTGGTAAGATTAAGTGTCTTATTTGAACTTTTTGTCAATTGACATCTGATGTGACATCTTTGGTAAAAGCCGAAACCCTACTTGATCCCCTACTGGGTTACTTATCCTCATAAAAAAAAAAAATTAAATTTATTTGGGAATGATAGAGTGCTGCTTCCTGATGCCTTGAAAAGTATGTCGTCACAATTTATTTGTCTAGTGGGAAGATATCTTGATGAGTATTTTGCAAAAAGAAGAGAGTATTTTTCATTTTATTTTAATTTTATTTTTTCTTTATTATTGTGACGAGTGCTGTAATTTGTTAATCTTGTATGTTATTTGTGTACATGGCCACATTTTAGCTTGAAATACACGTTATCTTATCTTATCTTCGATTCCCTGAAGTAAAATTGTACGGGAGAAAACCCTCCTAATAAATCTATCTACCAAATAAGAAGATAAAAAAAAATTAAAAAAAATTAATAAAAAAATCATAATTAGAGCTCAACTTACCGGACCCAAAAACCACCGAACCTCCAAACAGCCCCCATCAAATTTATAATATTTATATTCATTTTGATATTCATATTCAGCTGCAACTAAACCCTCCTCAAAAACTTAACTTGCCCAGAATAATCCATCCAAATTATACACATCAAAACACTGGTTCTTTAGCAACTTACGAAATTCCTGCAAACCCCCCAACAATCATCAAATCCTCTGGCAAACTCTCTCAAACTAACGGAACAATATGGCGAATTGAAAACCTAGACCTAGACGTGACCATAGCTGGTCTTCGCACCAATTGAGGAGATCGTGTCAAATGATCATGAATATTAGACGTAAGACTAAACATTCCTGAAAAACAAACAGTATTCAATGCATCCACTTTATTGTTGCATATAAAACTGATTTTTGGAGCTATTTAAATCGCTACAAACATGAACCAAACCTAATAACTTTTTCGTATCCATTGTCAAATGTGTTGCTCCGCAACCGTTACCAATTTTTTTGTAAATAATACAATACTTCAGAAGGAACATGGCACTGGAAGTCCAGCGCACTTCACAATAGTCAACAAATAATTCTGCTTTTACATAGTTGACATTTTAAGGAAGCCTTAAGACAACTCTGACTAGGTATAATAGTGAAAGAAAAATTACCTTTATAGCTTGCTTGTGCGAAGACTGCTCTTCTAATTTTCGGGTTTTGTTTATTGATTTTTTTTGCCAAACCTTAGCTTTCCAATCCCTTGTTTTTGTTCGTCTTTGTTTTGTTTTTTTGTTTTTTTCATTTACAGATGCTTTCGTTTCTCTTTACTAGGTTGAGTTTTTAACAGTTTTCGGCGTTTTTTCTTCACAATGTTTTTTTATGTTTCTCTCAGTTTTTTGTACCATCTCTTATCCGGTTGAGTTATATTTATAATTTTTTTTTTCCCTAATGACTGAAAAGTAAAGGTCTTAGCCAAAATATTTCCATTATTCCTAATCTACTCACTAGCTGTAAATATTCTTATCTTTTGTTCCTTTCTTGTTTCATTCCTGAAAGGTCCGATTAATAACTACGTTGAAATCAGTAGAACCGTTTAAATGGATAAAAAGGGTAAAGATCCTCCGCTGAAACATAGGACGTTGAATCGAAGTTTCAGTTGCTGGGTCCTTTTTTTTACAGGGACAAGTAGCAAGGCTATCACCCAGCCTTACTGAAATGGGGATCGAACCCTGGGCACCGTATTGCCAAACAGAGCATCAATCAACTCTGCTATGACAGGGTAGTAGAACCATTTAACAACAACAAAACTAGGACGAGAAGATCTATAAGAGAAAATATTTAAAAAGCAGATTCACAAGAGCATTAAAGTATAGAGAGTAAAGCGAAGCAGGATTGATTAGAATAAAGAACGTAAATATAAATTAATTGCTTCCAAGGAATTGACAACTTACTTGCGGTTCAAAGTAGCCAGCATGTAGAAAGGAGTCGATCAACGGCTTGCTGCACTCTTTAATTGCCCGAAGGAGCACACCATTAGCTGCCAGACGTATCACGAACCAGTCAGAGGGAAACACTTCTGGATTGATTATGATGTGGTTGATTAATGTCAAAAATCGGAATAAAAAGCTCTTCAAAAGTCTTCGATCACCGAACTCTTCCCAAAAACGGTCGTAGTGGCATTCACTAAGCAATTGAAGCAGCCCAAGAAAGCAGGCCTCCAATGATCCCTGTGAAATCGAAATCTGCAAATTATATGTTGATGCGTTTTTGAGTGGTTAAATTGAAGTAATTGAGCAAATTTAATAAAACTTTTTTTCTTTCCTTTATAATTAGGTTATAATTTTCTCCTAGGTGTTGGGGGGGGGGCTGTAGTAATTTCAACAGCATTTCTGAACAATTTTGCCCTTTTGGGAAGCCAAAGGTAACAAAAAAATATATCAGGATCTCGGGAAGGGTTTTAGTAGTTCTCTTAATTTTCTTCTGTAACATTTTTGCAAATTTTAGAACTGTTTAATCAGATACCTAAATATTTGATAGTGTCATTGTTTTTGTTTTGTGGTATTTAAAATGGACACCCTCTTTGTTCCTTTTCTGTCATCGGAAAGGGCATCATTGGAAATATCTGTGATTTTACAAAATGTTTTTTTTTGTATTGTTAGACAGAGTAGAATTGTTTTAATGCTTATTGTCATATATTCGGTTATTTTCTTTGTCATAAATTGTTTTATATTTCACTTAAAACGTTTTCAACATTTTATACAGAATTACCTTCCCTGTTGATTAAAATACGACTCCCTCCCCTCCAACCTCATCTAGCATTATGGATGGCTTTCACCACAAGCTGTCTCATCAAGGGCAAGGATTTTATCCATGGAAGACTTACCTCGAAGACGACTAAACCCAGAAAGGACTGTATATACAGATAAGAGCACCTGCTGAAATTTGACCCCATTAGACCAACAGTCAAGTATATTTTTTTCCCGGTCACTTTGTGTAGAATGGACAGTTTAGAAACTTGGGAGGGAGCTCAGTCGAAAGAAAAGCAAAACTTCAAGTGCCTTTTTTAAGGACAAAAATTACTGAAAGGCAACAATCCCGTCTCCCGTTCCTTTTTCCCTCTGGGCTTTCCACCTTTGGCTCCAATCTACTGGATCAGTTTCACTTTGCTGAGTATGGCACTGGCACTAGTGACGACAAAAAAAACTACCAATGCTATCTAGCGTATGGCGACACTTGGTATTTTTTCAAGCTCTGTAATCAATTTTCTGTCAGGAACTGAAAGCGGCCTTGATTACACCTTAATTCTAGTCTAATATTGCTACCCTAATTAACCAATTACACTAATACAATTATTTATTCTTGGAAAAATGCCAAAGTGTCACCAAACACTAGATTACTGGCGAATCCAGGGGGCCTGGGAGGGACCCTGGACCTCTCCCCCCAGGATTTTTCTGACACCCTCATTCCGTGTTCTATTTCTGTTTTTCGGTCTTTTCTTTAAATAGACTTGTCAATTTGGTAAATTATTGGCGCCCTTGACACATTGGACCCCCTGCCCCAAAGATTTTTCTCTAGATCTGCCCTTGCATTTTTTTAGACTAGCGGCAGTTCCCGCTCTACTAAGTTACCTACACTCTTTGGTTTACACCAGAAGGATACAAGCTTTCACAACTTCAGCACAAAAACAAGTTAACTTAAAACTGGAGACTGAGTCAGTAAAAAACAAGCCGACTTCTAACTCAGTCAAAAGATGAGCTAAGTCAAAGTGGTAGGAAAACTCGATGCAAAATGGGCCAAGTCCTAACCCAGTGCAATTTCGAACAAAGTGGCGACGCGGAGAAAAAAAAGCCAAGAACGGAATCAATACAGAACCATAAAAGTTCTGATTATGTTGAAAATGAGTTGAAGCCAAGAAGTGGAACTTTGATGACGCAGCGCAAAATCCAAGTCCTGATTTGATGCAAAGTAACGATTTAAAAAACGATTTAAATCCTGATTCAGTGCACAATCCAAGTCCTGACTTCCTGAATCGAGAAAAAAGCTAGCAAATACTGGATTCGGAGCAAAAACGAGCTAAGCTTCGATTCAAATTTTCGAGAATTTACGTGAAAAATAAATTCGCACCGTCTATTTTTGAAGATGTGGAGGCGCGGCATTCTCGCCACAATCGATCTCTACATTTCTTAATATCTTCTAATTCTAATCTAATGTTAGCCTTCCGGACTTTCGAATACCTAGATCATTTAGTTCTTTTTGATAAGCAGCCTTAATTTCTACACTAAATAGCTTAGAATAAACTGTTATGGAATCTAATTAAGAAATACATACATAAAGACACGGCTCGAAAGAGAGGCACTAGGGATAATTTGATAAACCACGTTTACGATAATCATGATTGCAGTTGTAGCTGCAATCTAGTAAAGAGCGAACCACAGCCCATAGTAACCAAAAGCTAAAAATGCGTTTTGAAAAAAAACTGCCAAGTGAAAAAAATTGTCATCTGACACTGACTCAGGAATGGTAACTATTATTTCGTTTCATCTCAAAATTAAAAGTGAATAATTAATTCCGAAAAGAATTTAATTAATTAATTGCAAAAAGAAATTAATTGCGAAAAGAAATTCATGATGATTTAAAAAAAACTGAAACCACCCGAAAATGACGTCAGATCAAAATGGAAAGTGCCTCATTGGAATCAGCATAGTCTAAAACTTTGAACAGGTAAATTACGGTCCCTCGCCTGAAACAACAAGGAAAATGACTTTTTTGCATGGGTAGCACTGTCTCCCGTCTTTTAGTTTTCTTTTTTTCCAGGGCTAACAGGTTACCAGAACATCATAGAGTTTAATGGCTCATTCAAAAGATATTTCTCATATCTACATGTTTTTATAAATTCCAGATGGCACAAAAATTGGCAAAAAAATGACACTATTTGTGTCATTTATCAAGGGATGGGGCTAGCGGGCTACTAGAATATTGTAGAGAGAAGTTTAATAGCTCTTATAAAAGCTATTGCTTATACCTACGTTCTTTCTATACATTTCACCATCTACAATTGCCGGATGGCACTAAAAATTACACTTTTGGTGCCATGTCTCAAGAGGAAAAGCTGGGGCTAGTGGGCTACCGGAACCTTTTAGAGTGATGTTTATGGCTTATTTGAAAGCTATTGCACACACCTACGTGCTTTTGATATAGCACTAAAAATAAACCCTTTTGGTGCCACTTCTTAAGTAGAAAAGTTTGGAAGTATAAAATGGCGTCATTGCGATAATTATGGTCCAAAACCCTTAGCTGAAGGTTTACAAGAACACCTCTGATACGTTTGTCTTCCACACCCCCTTAATCAGTTACGCAATTATGGTCCTACAAACACTAATAGATTCAATTAGATTAACAGAGCCGTGGTTCGGTTAATAGAGAGTTAGACTTCAAATCAGAATGTCAAGCGTTCAATTCCTGCTCGAATATTTTTTTTCAATTACGGTTTTGTACCTTCTATATGATTATCTTCAGATAATTCACTATTTTTGTAAATGTGATGTACTTATTTTTTTTAATTTTGTCAAGAATTTTGATTCAAAAGGTAATAGAGGTAATCCAGTTAATAGTTTGCAACTACATTCTTAGTAGATCACTAAATCCATGCCCCTACCAGGGGCATAATTTCGTCAAAATCCTGGGGGGGGGAGAGTGCGACGTTGGAGCCAATTTTCCCAAATAAAGTGAAAATGACAGTGAAAACTGAAAAACAATTCCCATAGTAACGAAAAGGGTAAAGATATACTAAAAAAAACTCACCCGTTTCTATGAAGGTTTGAATTATGCAGGTTTACCTTAGTTTTACAAGATTTTTGGAGAAACTAAATTTCAGCGGGGAGGTGGGGGGGGGGGGAACTGGGGTGCGAGGGGAGGCAAACTGAGGTCTGGGAGGGGTAGATGCCAACTCTGTCCCATAGCAAATTACGCCCTTGACCCACCTGCGTTTTCTCTGACCTTTAATGTGTTTTCAGTAGAACGCTAGTTTTCTATAATCCAACAAACACCATCAGTATCACCAACAAACACCAACAAATATCACCAATTGGTTTATTTGCACCAGTTGATTTATCGATGCACGTTAGATAGGCCGTGAAGTAATAATTTTTGTTCGTTTTAAGTTCAAACTTCGCTCTTTACTTCCCTCAGAAAAACTTTGTTCTTTAAAATTAATCTTTGCCCGTTTTTAATACAAAAAAGAATCATATGGAAAGTACAAAACCATTATTGAAAAAAAAACACCCGATATCGATACCTCCGACACCGATACGTGCGATACCAATACGCTCCATATGGACTTCGTTCTTTACTTCCCTCAAAAAAACTTTTGTTTTTTAATTAATTTAATACGAAGAGTTTCGGGCTACATTCCTTCTCTTAAAAAAAAATATTAATCAGTCGTATTAATAGAAATCAATTCTGCAGAGGGCAGATTTCAATTCGCGCAGAATTCAATTTTTGAGCAGGCTTTCGGTTGCAGTTTGTTTTTCTTCAGTCATTCATTCCTTCTTTTGAGGTTTGTATATTAATAGTAATAATAATTATTATTCTCTAGTTATTATAATTATATTAATAATAACCATAATGATATAATAAAATAAAAACAATTATTTTATTATTGATTATTAACAATAATAATATTAATAATAATAATTTTTCTTCATTCTTTTTTATTCTTTCTGTTGAGGTTTGTATACTAATAATAATAATAATTATAATATTTTCTATTTATTATATATTACATTTAGATTAATGCTTATAATAATAAAATAATTATATTAATATTAATTACTAATAATAATTATATTAATAATAATAATTTTTCTTCATTCTTTTTTATTCTTTCTGTTGATGTTACTGTTGAGGTTTGTATACAAATAACAATAATTATTATTATTTTCTAATTATTATAATAATATTAATAGTAGCCTAATATTTACAATTATAATAGTAATAATAAAATACATAAAAAATAATATTAATAATAATTATTAATAACAATTATATTAATAATAATAATTTTTCTTCATTATTTTTTATTCTTTTTGTTGAGGTTATTGTTAAGGTTTGTATATAAAAAATAATAGCTTACCACGTTGGGGTCGAAAGTGTCAATAGCACTTAGTGCGGTCTGGACAAGAACATCTACAAGAGACACTGTAAGAACCTCCACATCGTGATAGAAAATGTTGTCCACCTGAAAGCATTAAATTTAAGGTAATCTTAGAACCAATAATAATAGACCAAAGAATAGTAATAATAATTTTTACAGCTAACTATAAAATTTTATATAATTTTTATTCTGGTCGCATACTTTTTTTACGACCAGGAGAAGTCAAGAATAGGAAGTTATATCCCCTATATGTTTCATATATGGGATCTATAAGGCATCCAGGGAATTCCTATACAAAAGTCTTAATCTCGCAAATGACGAAATAAAATTTATCTTCATTAACGCATTCACTAGACCAAAACTTACCATTCCATTTGCTTGTTTTAATAATAATCAAAACTAAAAAAAACTATTTTAATAAAAATAGATACATCAAAAGAAGTTGTTTTTTATGATGATTCTAACCGTAAAAATCCATATAAAGTTTAAAGCTACGCATCACAAGCTACGAGCCAGAGAGAATCTTAAGTAGAGATGCTCGTCTGGATTTGCCCAGACATATAGCAATCTCCATGTTA